>NW_028145477.1:117500-160000 GCF_977016875.1 Pavona decussata | reverse complement strand
ACGGTGAAAATGTTTTACTCTGGTTATAACATGTCGGTGGAAATTTCCATCGACATGTCCACTGTTTGTTACTAAAAACGGTGAAAATGTTTTATTCTGGTTATAAAATGTCGGTGGAAATTTCCATCGACATGTCCACTGCTTGTTACTAAAAACGGTGAAAATGTTTTACTCTGGTTATAACATGTCGGTGGAAATTTCCATCGACAGGTCCACTGTTTGTTACTAAAAACGGTGAAAATGTTTTACTCTGGTTATGAAATGTCGGTGGAAATTTCCATCGACATGTCCACTGTTTGTTATTAAAAACGGTGAAAATGTTTTACTCTGGCTATAACATGTTGGTGAAAATTTCCATCGACGGGCGGAGTTTTTTTTTTTTTAGAAAGATGCGTACAAAAATTTCCAAACTACGTCTTAGATACAGATAAATGTCGATGAAAATTTTCACCGACCGTTCAAAAAATATGTTGTATTTCGACAGAAAATCCGTTAGCAACACACAACTATAACTTGTCAAAAACTAGCCTTCTTTTGTCAGCCTGTCAAACGTATGGCAAAAGTAAAGAGTTTTTCACTTTTATTTCTGGAGGTCTTCGAATTCAATGCAGGCCGAGTTCAAATTAATGACAATTTGCAACATGTGCTTTTAACTATGGAAAATGTATCCCTATTTGCCTCAAATTTTACAGGCATGGATCAGTTTTGGTAAAATACTCAATTTTTTGCAAATTTTTGACGTTTTAGAATATCGCATTTTGTTTTAGAACGTGTTATAGATAGATAGATAGATAGATAGATAGATAGATAGATAGATAGATAGATAGATAGATAGATAGATAGATAGATAGATAGATAGATAGATAGATAGATAGATAGATAGATAGATAGATAGATAGATAGATAGATAGATAGATAGATAGATAGATAGAAAAAAAAGAAAAATATAAAATGAAAGAAATAAAAACCGTGCACAACATTCATATGGTTTTCATCTGGTCCTTAATAACTTTCTAAAAATCGAACGGTATTTCTCTTTAACGTGACTGCATTTTGAGCCATTTGATTGATCAAAACAACAATGTGTGGCCCATAGGCGAGAAAACGAACGTGCCATAAAAAGTAACAGATGAAAAAAATAACGAAGGTCAAACGAATATCACTCTGTATTTGTGATTTGCTGAACATTAAGTTTCTAAATGACATACCAACAAACCCCCCTCCCTCCTAAAACCTCGGTACACTAAAACTACAAAAAAGTGTATTTACAAGCCAACCTTACAGTGATCAAGGGGTGTGTTTTCCTTACAATAACAATATGCTATCAAAATGATAAGAAATGAAAAAAATTGAGAATAGGGAAAAATGTCAAAAGAATCTGAGAAAATTTTAATGCATTGTTGGTAGCAAGTAAAATCAAATCTTGCAATCAACAAGACACCCCGCCAAGGTTGAAAATTGAAATTTAAAAGGCGAAGGCAAAAAGAAAAAATTTTCAAACAGGTGCAACAAAATACTTTTAGCAAGAAAAGATTTTATCAAGAACACAAGTTACCTTGATCAAAATACACTCAACCTCCTTTATTGCGGACGCCCTCGGGACAGCAAGTCAGTGTCCTTCATAGCAAGAGTCCGTATAAGCGGGAATATATTTCAGTTAAACGTCTGTACTCTATTTTTGCCGGGGATTTAGCTGCTTTCCGTATTATCGAGGTGTCCGCAAGGTGACAGTGGACTGTAGTAAGGATAAGGGGGGGGGGGGGGGGAGGAGGGGGAGGGGTATTCAAAGGGGATTACCCCAAGAAATAAGTAATGCCATGAATGGGCAACTACATTTTTCAACCACCTTTCCTGGTGTGCACTTTGGTTTTTTCACGACCTTTCCATCAGTCTATACGAGCTGTATAATCAGTATTAATGCCAATTTAAGGCCTCCCTGTACTGACATCGTGTTTCACAATGGCTTATTTATCGTATTTTAAAACTGATTCAGTCTCACTGCCACATTTCACTTAATTAAAGTGTATTTTAGTCACCATGGAGGTGATATCACATAATGAGCACAGTCCCTCCACGCTGAAACACAGGCAGCCCACCCTGAACCACATCACTACTCACCACTTCACACCCATCCAATAGCACTGTCTGTAAGACAAAAGCGCACCATATGGGAGGGGTGGGGGTAATGAGGGGGTAGAGGTGGGGAGTCAGATGAACGTCCATGCCTCCAGTCCACTGCACAGGAAGTCCTCTTGTGCGGACAGCTGTTCATTGCTGTAGGTTGAATAGGGATGACTGCTGCCGTGGTACAGATCTTCATCTAACCAAAGGCCGAAGTTTCCACTGGAAATGTAGGAAAAGAAAACAAGTCAGATGCATTCTAAGTTGAGATGTATCGCAGGTATTGTCTGTAACAATAGCCTCTCTCTGTTCCAAAAAAAGACTCCTTTACAGAAATATTTGAGATACACAATTATAAAAACTTAAGAGGGTCCCAAATATCAAACATGTGCTAGGCTGTACATCCAGGGTTCATACATAGAGGATACACTCGATTGCAAAAACGTTGACACCTAAAAAGTATAAATCATGGACGATGAGACGCAATGGACTTGTATGTAGTGTTTAAAAATTGGCCCTTGTTGGCAAACTTGACACTTTAAGGAAAGCTTGGACAGTTTCCATCATTCACCACGTGCAATAAATTAATATTCGGTTATCAACCGTCGCACGAGAATAGAATATTATGCAAATATATTTAGTACACTTATACCCATAAGGCCATTGGGTCTCATCGTTCACGGTTTATGCTTTTTAGGTGTCAACACTTTTGCAATCGCGTGTATGTCACGGCGGCGGGAAGACATGAATTTTATTTTCGAGTGGAAAAACAATGTTCTCCGAACGAGCGCAGCAAGTACAATATTGTTTTGAACACTCGAAAATAAATTCATATCTTCGCGCCACCTTAATATCAATAAACCAATATCGTCTATTAATACCCCAAATTCGAGGTCGTTTTCTCTATTTTTATCAGACCATTAATTTTTTTCCAGACTGAAGGTCATCAGTCAAATGACACTCCCAGGACATAAACAAGTTTGAGATTCAACTGGATAACAAAGATTTCATTTAGCAATTAAGCACTTGTTGCAGCTAACTTTAAAAGCTCAAGACATTTTAACCATTTTTCAGACTTTTACTTTTTTTTTCATACATTTTTCCAGGTTGGAAAAAGTAGTTTGCAGATTCAACATTCACTCTTTTTTTTCAGGAATCCAAGAAGCTGTATGATCCCTGAACATGGGTTTAGTTCCCCTCTGTTATTAACCCTTTAACCCCTAATATCAAAGAACAAGTTCTCCTATCTTGTCCCCATACTTTTCTTATAAACGTACTGGGGAGAATATATTGAAATATCACGAAAATTCGCCTTGGGTGATCATATTATCAATTCTCATGACCTCAGGGGTTGAATAAGCATTGATATCACAAGGAGAAATTTGATGCTGATCACTGTGAGTGATTAAAATCTGAGAGTCAGCGAGCCATGCGAGCCAAGGTGTGAGCCATGCGAGTCATGTGAGCAGGCGAGCCATGCGAGTCACGCGAGTCATGCGAGCCACAGTACAAATGTTAAGAATTTTTATTTGTTACTTTCTACATTTACATGAGAACAAGAACAAGAGCATCGGAACAAGATCAATAAGATCGCAATATTTAATTCTTACAGTAGGACAACGCAAACTATCACTAAGGACGTTTTTTGAATCAGCCAATCAGAAGCCAAGTTGAAGACAATCAAATACAACTGTAGGTACCAATTTTACTTCCGGCTAAAATGCCTCACAATGCACTGAAAACCGTCAGTTGGGTATTTTTAAAGGGGAAGTGTATGTAAGTGTATGCACAACTGTCACTCTCACTAATTTGCCAATCTTACGAAACCGAATGCACTATGTTCAAGCTACCTCCTCTTCTCTTATACAATACACACAGGCTTTAATCCTTACGTTTTCGCTTTCTTAGCCACTCGACATGCTATCATTGCCATCACCTTTTTGTTCTAATGACTCCAGAACCCTCTCTGCGCTAAGGGAAACCGTCAGTTCACGAACACTTCACAACCGGAGCCAAATGTTTTGATTCGAAAGAATAGTGACTCGCAAAATACATCGGAAAAAGGGAGGGGGAGCTAAGGAAGCGAAAAAAAAATGAGGGAGAAATCGGGGCCCTCCCCTCCCCTTCCCCAATTACTTAACTCGGCGCCTCACGGCCCGAGTAAAAGAACGCGAAGAATTTGATAACGCGACCGAAAATTTAACTCGTGCCGCCCGAGTACAAAAAACGAGACCGAGAACTTAACTCGTGGCCCGAAGTCTCATCTCTCGGCCCATCGCGACCCCAAGAAATAAAAAAGAATTTGACCGAAAACTTGCCGCCTTACGGCCGGAGTAAAAAATTTGTCCAAAATGTTCTCATGCGAATGTAAATAAAACAAATAAAAATTCTTAACATTTGTACTGTGGCTCGCATGACTCGCATGACTCACGTGACTCGCATGGCTTGCACGATGGCTCGCGTGGCTCGCTGGCTCGCAGATTTTGTAAACCCGATCACTGTTGGGACTTAAGGGTTTAAATGTCCAATTTAACTCTCCTGTGAATACTGAGCCACCTATAATTATTTGCTACTGTCCACTAGGGGCTTCGGTACAGCTAACCATGTTTTCTATTGTTGATATGATACACACCCAAAGCCCACTTCACCAAGCATCCCTCATCACATTAAACAATATTTTGTTGATACTTTGTCATGGCGAGCAGTGAAACTGATTTACATGTATGTTGCTGCTGACAGGAATGAACAAATTCTGTCTCCAGCAACGGCCAAAAAAATTATTTCCCTGGAAACAGAATCATTATGTATAGCTGTAACTGCTCACGAGAAAGGCCAGTGCCTGCTGCCCAGTGTTTGCGTGTTGATTGGTTGGTCGCATAGTGAGAGAAAAAACAGGCAAATTTTTGGGAAAACGTCACAAACTACTCTTTTCCTCTGCTTTTCTCCAGGTTTCTCACCCACCGGATATCAAGCTACAGCTGTATAAACATATCTGGAAACCGCAACTATCCTCAAACAAAAACTCACCGAGCTCACTCAAAACAATAATTGTCAAAAATTATTGACCTCTTGTCAGTGATCAGCCTGTGTGGCAAGCTCTAGAAAGAGGAAAGGAAGGGGGGAGGGGACCGTGCACAAAAACAAAGCGCAGTGGGAGAGCATTGAGTGTCAGAAGAGAGGGAGACGAAGAGGCAACCCTTTTCCTTTTCCTCTCCTCTGCATGCACTCCCCTCACTTTGCGTGAGTGTCTGATTCCCCTTCCCCTCAGTCCCCCTCTCTCATCTAGCACCTGCAATTCAGGCTATTCAGTCATTTGCTCACTCACCCTCCACTTCTAATGGCTAAACTGAATACGACTGAGTGGAGTCCAGTTCGGTCTGTAATCATACATGTACATTCAAGTGATTAACAAAATCGACGATCGCGCAGCAGGAGTCCAATTTTGTTATTCACTCGTATGATTACAGACAGAATTGAACTCAGTACTTACATGTACATGTAGTCCAGTTACCAATTAATCATAACTGTAACAAAATTTGAGAAAAAAAGAGCCAACAGTTTAACTTTTTGGTGAATAAATAGAAGACAACAGTTGTCGAGTTAAGTATGGAGATCGATTTAATTACAGCACTCACAAATGAAATGTTATACTGTCCAATTACACCAGGCATGATGTGTACTGACTGTCCTATTAATGTTCTAATCATGGCTGCTGACAGCCAATTAGATGTGAGGATTTTGTTATTGTTAAGATTAAAATTAAAGAAAGGAATTACAGCTATTATTGCAGTGAAATACCTCGACTTCATTGTTGTCAAATTTGTACAGGATTATGACTCCCCTGTGCCATAAAATCCCTCACTTATTTTCAGAGGCCAGGAGCAGAGTGCACCAAAAATCTGAAAACGAAACAAAACACTTTATTTATCAACTGAACCTAGTGTATAGACCTTTATCATGGAATTTAAAATTTTTAAGCAGGCCAAGTAATGAAATTAATCACCGACACTAAAGAGTTAAAGAAGCTACTAAAGCAACAAGAATGTCACAAAACAATAGGATTTAATGAGAAAAATTCACTTCCTATTGGGTACAATACCGCATGAGACAGAGGACTGAGAATAGTAGGGCTGCTATGATCCAAAAAATCAAATAATATACCACCATCCAATCACAGTATGGTGTTCTTTACTTCTGGAGTAGTATGGTGCTAAATTATAAAATGTTATAAGAATAGAAATTCAAAATGGTGACAACAGACAATAAAGAAGAAGGAGTATGATTCAGACAACTTTTTTTTATTAATATTTCATTGGGATTTGCAAACATGAAGATTGGAGATAAAGATCTCCAACCTCTAGGCCCATTCTGAAGGACTGGGCCTAGTTTAAACATTGTTCAAATTGTGTCATCTGATTCATTGCCATAAAAGATCACATAAACAATTAATTTTAGTCAGGTTTCACTGGGTAGTAACCAGGCTGTGACCTGTCAAACGTCGCCCAAATTCCACACAAATGTCTCTAACATTATTCTGAGATGGCGTCCCCCAAATCCATACGATTTCTCCACTTTTTCAGATTTTTGAAAGCCCTCTACACGGTTGCAATCTAACGACAGAACTTCAAACTTGGTAAACTTAAACTAATTTTAATGTGATGCTTTTTGTGATGGACTCTTCAGTCTCAATAATTTTGAACTCCAGAACAGGCAATAGCTAACAATCAGGCAAAGGTACACCACACTGTAAGTACCCAAAAGTAAAACTCCCGTTATCTTGGCCACCAATGGGCCATGAGAATCTGGCTGCAATAACAGGCTGGCTGTATTAATAGGTAAGGTCAAATTTCATGGTTGGTCTCTTTCAAGTGTTCCCCCACTACCGCCCTCACTTTTTCTTGCTACTCTCGCTCCCCCTCCCCGATTACTCCTGCCATGTAGGCTATTGGACATCGTCCACTATAAAGTCTATAATGCTTTTGTTGTCAATTATTGTTTTAGTTATTTCCTTTTACAAAACTATTTTGTGATTTTGTAATTTTAAATATATGCAGTTGGCTAATTGGTTCAGGGCACAGTCGTAGACTTAATACTACAGATAAATGATTTTACCATGGTAAAAGAAGATAAACAAAAGTTAACTATGGTAAAGTGAGGTTGTTGACTTAAACATTAGCCAGATGGCCTCTTCTCTCGGTCTGTCAAACAACATGGCAATTTGATGACAAAAATAAATATGCTATGGAAATTCTGTTTTCCCACCATTTCTCAGGAAATTTTCAGCTATGTAGATGTTACATGAATGAGTTGGAAATTATGAAGACTAAGAAAAAGAATTAAGAATTAAGAAAAAGCACCGGTGTTGAGATGGCGCAATTTCAATACACGTGCTACACAATTTCCGGAGCTCAGGATGTTTCATATTAAAAAAGTAGACAAGCTGTTACTTAAATAAACAAAGTTTAGATTTAAATGCATCAACCATGCTTTTTCAGGTTGGTTTACCATAGTAAACTTAACTTTCACCCTGCCGCCATTGCTATTGCAACAAACCAAATGTATATTTACCATGGAAAAGTGAAAAAAAAGCCGTCACACTTAAAATACAGTGGAACCTCTCCTTACGGACACCTCTTTAATATGGACACCTCTCTATTGCGGACAGTTCACTTGGTCTCTGAGAGACCGAAATCCATATAAAGTCTAATACCTCTCTAAAACGGACACCTCTGTAATGCGGACACTTATCCCTGTCCCCTTGGTGTCCGTAATAAAGAGGTTCGACTGTATTGCATTTACCATATATTAAGTAACGTGAAAAAACGCCCAAGGGTGACCTCACCATGATTGTAATTTTGAACCTATGTAATTCAGTTGTTTTGACTGCAAGATTCGGTTTTTAATCTATCTAGCTATTTCCTGCACTGCACACTATAATACATTGTATTTGTACCAGCCGTCATACATGTTCCCACTGATAACTCCAGCTTTTACAAGAAGCATTGTGAGAAAGGAATGATAAAAATCTGCGAGTCAGCGAGCCATGCGAGCCAAGGTGTGAGCCAATTGCGAGCCGTGTGAGCCATGCAAGCCGTGCGAGCCATGCGAGTCACGCGAGTCATGCGAGCCACAGTATAAATGTTAAGAATTTTTATTTGTTGTATTTACATTCACATAAGAACAAGAACAAGAGCATCGGAACAAGATGAATAACGTACATCGCAATATTTAATTCTTACAGTGGGACAACGCAAACCATGATACTTTTTGTTCCAGTCAACCCAGGTCACGCGTGAACGATATTTTTGAAATTTGAACGGAGTTTTGAAATTTACATGTCAGTTTTGAAAGTCGCGAATGAGATTTCAGAGTTCCCGTATAAATTTCCCTAGCTTATTGATGGTATAAAGCTATGAATTTTTCTTTACACTGCAAAATTGAATATTTCAAGAATAACAATTGTTTCCCAAGTATTTTGAATCTTTTTTTTTTTTCAGTTAATGCGTCTTTTTTGGAACGATTTCCAGAGAAATGTCCAACATTCCATTCACACGTCGGACATTACAAAGAGAAATTCGAATGTTCATTTCATTCTTGGAAATACTGTTCACGCGTGACCTGGGTTGACTGTAATTGACACATCAGGGCTGATTGTCAGTGTCATTCCAAACTTGTAAGGTATGATAAATGAGTACGCAAAGATGAGCGAAGTCAATATTGTCGCACTAAATTCAATTTGAAAAGAAGCAGCGTAACAGAAGCATTGTTTTTTTTTTTTTTTCTTGAATGAAGTTCCACCTGGATATCAATGAATGACATGTATCAATAGATACCTATTCGAGTAGTGGTGCTGCAGTATGTTTTTCTCGGATTTTTTTTCTGAAGTCTTGAACCTTAATAAATTTTTGTGTATTGTTTTTATTTTTTTGCGCATCTTGGGTGATTTTGAAGAGGCAAAATTCTCTCCAAAATTATAACAAAAACGAAAAAAAGAAAAAAAAAAAAAAAAAACAAAGAAAAAAATTCGTCCAAAATTTTCTCACGCGAATGTAAATAAAACAAATAAAAATTCTTAACATTTGCACTGTGGCTCGCATGACTCGCATGACTCGCATGACTCGCGTGACTCGCATGGCTCGCACGGTGGCTTGCATGGCTCGCTGGCTTGCAGATTTCGCAGACCCGTGAGAAAGGGAATTGGAGACAAGGAGTGAAAAATGAAAAATTGTGAGATCTTGAGAGGGAGGTGACCCTGCAATTCAAGCAGAGTCACTTTGATCTAAATCCTACTTGTAGTTAAGCCAGGAAAGATGGAAGCGACTCTGCTAGCTGCGTAAGGGGAAGGAGATATCAAAAAAATAAAAATACAAATAAAAATACTGTCAGTGTCACTGTCAAAGTCAGTGCGTAAAGTGCACTCTGTGAATCTGATCCTGAACTCCCAATGCGCCCTTGCCTTTCAATTTTCGTGCCAGCTTAACACAAAACTGTTTGTAAATTCATGATGAGAAACAACATTTCAGACGTGGTATGATATTAATAATTAAAATTATTTTAAGAACACTTCTCTGTAAAAATCAAGCAAAGTGGGAAATGAAAATTTTTGACCCCCTCTCAAATTTGGCATATGATCTTCAAGGGGGATGTTCAAATAAATGCCCATTATTAACCGTCCTTACTTCATTGTTGCCATGGTAACATCAGATGTTTGTTGGCACCACAAATCTCAACTTGGAACTCAGAACCTGCTGTGAAAGTGCCAAACTATTTTTTTGTACATTGTATTATTAATGCACTACAACTTATTAGACTTACGTACACCAATTGTTAAAACATTTATTTGACTTAACAAAAATATGTGGCTTTTTGTTTTATCATTTGTAAATAAATTAAACGGTCAATGAAGTTAAGACAGTGTTTATTAGTTTCGGCCATTTTAATTAATGGGTAAAACAGGCAACATATTTTCTTGAATTTCTCTAAAAGTACATCAGTTCTAGAAATGAAACTATATTGCTAGTTTACAGTAGACATTGTTATCACTAAATCTGTAAAAATTTCTGTGGGGCCTACTTATTTTATTCCTAGGGCAAAAAAGAAAAAAATGCTATAAAAGCAGATTTCCCGCATTTCGACATAATAACTGAACCTATCAATTCGCCGGTAAAACTTTTAAAAACTGAAATGGCCTTATATTTAGAAAAAATATTGTGTACTGGTTAGATTTATGATAAATCCATCTCTTAATGACCATTATGTTTTAAACAATTTTAAGCAAAGTAAAGCTTTCTTTCTGGTTTTGTCAAATTCTCCATGTTTTGACATTACATTTTTTCTTACTTGCCCTAGGAATAAAATAAGTCGGCCCTGCAGAAAATTTTACTGATTTAGTAATAATTAACAATTATTATATATTAATAATTATTATTATAATTACATGTAATAATCATTACAATTGTCTACTGTAAACTAGCAATATAGTTTCATTTCTAGAACTGATGTACTTTTGGGGAAATTTAAGAAAATATGTTGCCTGTTTTACCCATCAACTAAAAATGGCCTAAACACTGTCTACTTCGTTGACCGTTAAATTTATTCACAAAAAGCCACATATATTTTTGTAAAGCTTCAGTTGAATTTGCGCTTAAGAAATGATTATTATTATTATTAAAGTCGAATAAATGTGTTAACTTTGGTGTAAGTCTTATTAGTTGTAGTGTTCTACTAGACGTAAGAAATGGTGTCTTATATTTGGCACTTTTCACAGGAGGAGCCCGTTTCTCGAAAGTCCTGGTAACTTACCGGACCCGGTAAGTGTCTTTAGCCACAAATTAATGTTTCTTAACAGAAGTCAATTTTTTGTTAGCTTTGAATACTAAATTTTAAAATCTTATAATTCTATGAAAACATTGGCCAAGTACCATGTCAATGTGTCTCGGCGAAAAAACATTTAAAAATATTGTTATCAGGCCCGGTAAGTTAACAAGACTTTCGAGGAAACGGGCCCCAGGTTCTGAGTTCCAAATTGGAGTTTGTGGTCGCAACAAACATCTGATGTTACCATGGCAACAATGAAGTTAGGACGTTAATAAAAGGCGTTTTGGAACATACCCCTGAAGATCTATCTCCATGCCAGATTTGAGTGGGGGTCTAAAATTTTCATTTTCCACTTTGTTTGATTTTTAAATTGTCAGTTAGCTGCTGTAAAATTCTAAAGAATCGTCGTTTAGTTATGAAATGGATCGGGCACCAAACAATTTTAAAACCACAAGCTTTTCTTCAACAGATTAAGCTTATCATTAAACTTTTCAATTGGGTGCACCAACAGTTAAGTTACGGATGGGTTTGACAAAGACAGGTGATAGTACAGACTTGTTTATGAACAAGATCAGGATAATATTACTGTGTAAGCAACCTACCCATAATCCATACAAAATGCCAAAATAACCTTCTCCACTCCAGAAGTAACCGTGAACACGATCAACGATTCCAAGTATAAATACTTTAACAGTAGCACTCCGACAACCATATGTGCTAAGGCAACGAGCCTTGCAATTTTGAGAGTTTACGCTGAGTTGTCGGCCATGGCGTACTTCGTGTCCTAGCTTGCAACGACAGAAGCGGGAATGATCGTCAAAACCACAGATGGCCACCCTCTGTTTGTGTGGTGTAATGACTGTTTGCAACTTGAGACTTTATATTCACGCGACACGATCGGTTGAAATTTTTACTGAGTAGAGATATTTAAAGTCGCCTTTTACCATTATGTTGAAATAAAGTTTCAAGAAGGGTTTCTACGGCTCGGAATGGCAAAAAAACACCACGCGTGACTCAATCAACATTTCCTTGAAACTGAGGGTTGGTAGCCTGTGGTCAAAGTTGCATATTAAATCTGCAGCCATTTTATTAACTGCCGTGAACGCCTGGGTCGAGCGAGTGAGCGAGAGCACGGCAATTTTTCCTCCTCTCTTTATTCACTATTCCGGTGATCTATTCCTGGGACATTCCGTGCTGGGTCCGTGCTGGGATAAATAAGTAGAATTTTTAATAAACACTAATCAAGAGTCAAATTCTGTTTCGGCCACTGAGTGCTGTTTCACAGAGATAAAAAGATTTCATCATACAGGGTCACGTTTTACACGATAAAAACTATCGATAGAAAGGATAGAATATATATTCGTACATTTTATCATGTTAGTGTCTCAAACTTTGCACATCATTAAATTGTCATTAAATCTCCTCTGCGTACGGAGGCTAACTCCCAGGGAGGGTACTCAGGTATAAATGTGACGGGGGGGGAGGGGTGGGAAGGGGTCCGACGGTGCCTAATATTTTGCACCCAAAAAAATACATGGACCTTGTTGTGTAAAAAAACGGTCCTTGTAAAAAAGCTGCTTTTTTACGTAAAAAAGCAGCATTTTTACAATTATGTAATTGTAAAAAAGCAGCTTTTTTACAAAAATATATATTTGTAAAATTGCTGCTTTTTTATGTAAAAAAGCTGCTTTTTTACAATTATATAATTGTAAAAAAGCAGCTTTTTCACAAAAATATATATTTGTAAAAAAGCTGCTTTTTTATGTAAAAAAGCAGCATTTTTACAATTATATAATTGTAAAAAAACAGCCTTTTACAATTATCTAATTGTAAAAAAGCAGCTTTTTTACAAAAAAATATATTTGTAAAAAAGCAGCATTTTTACAATTATATAATTGTAAAAAAGCAGCTTTTTTACAAAAATATATATTTGTAAAAAAGCTGCTTTTTTATGTAAAAAAGCAGCATTTTTACAATTATATAATTGTAAAAAAACAGCCTTTTACAATTATCTAATTGTAAAAAAGCAGCTTTTTTACAAAAAAATATATTTGTAAAAAAGCTGCTTTTTTATGTAAAAAAGCAGCTTTTTTACAATTATATAATTGTAAAAAAGCAGCTTTTTTACAAAAATATATATTTGTAAAAAAGCTGCTTTTTTATGGAAAAAAGCAGCTTTTTTACAACTATATAATTGTAAAAAAACAGTCTTTTTGCAATTACGGATTTGTAAAAGAGTAGCTTTTTTACAAAAATTATATTTGTAAAAAAGCAGTATTTTTACAATTATATAATTGTAAAAAAGCAGCGTTTTTACATGAAAAGCTGCTTTTGTTTAAAAAGCTGATTTTTTTACAAAGATAAAAAGCAGTATTATTTGCGGTAATGTTGTTTATACGTGATCATTAAAAAACCTACGAGTTGCCTAAAATAATTTTTGACCGAGACTGACCTTATCTATGATTTTCGCGCTTAGCGATGACATCTGTGCAAGAAATTTAATAATGTTTTCGTAATTATCCGACTGAAATTGGTCTGCGATGTTTTTCTATAATCTTCGTCGTAGGGGACTCCCGTTAATGCGTATAAATAATGCAATTTATGCTAGCAGAAGCCGCCGAAAAAAAGAAAGAAAAAAGAACGTACGCCTTTTAGAGAGCTAAAACGTTGGGAAATTGTAGCGCTAGGATACAGACGTGAATTGCACATTTCCTGCATGTTTACAACCTGGAAAGAACTGTTAGTAAGTGCTCTGTGCTGTTCACTTATTCACGACTATGAATTGTCATTACTGGGTATGTTGCACTGCTTTTAAGGCTAGCATAAGCAAATAATTTAGCATATTGCACCGTGGTCTTATAAAGCTGTCTTGAACCTGTTCTGCTCTTTTACATTGTCTGTGCGCTGCAAGGAAGCGGTATTGCACTCATCAATGGCTAGGGACTGGCCTTCCTACTGCAACTGATGTAGATTATCACAATAAACTTTTTTTTTATTTAACTATGGTATGTACTTTTACTTGTAATGAGCTTTATTTCTCTGTACAGGACAGCAATGTCATGAGCGTGGGCCGAACAGAAGCTGACAGAGGAAACCACTGAGTGGCAGACAGTGTGTGAACCCATGACCTTTTGTTTACCTATCCTACACGCTAATCGACTTTGCTTCTAGTATAATCTTGGCGCAGTTAACCAAAGCTATGTATTTCTTTTACCCATTTGAAGGCAGTAACAACAATTTTGGTAATCCATTCGCCGTAAAAAAGCGGTTCACGGTATTTTTCCACACATATCGACGTCTATGAATAACAATTATATCTGATCACGTTTACTGCTAATTAATTAGGCCATCATAACGTGCATCAAATATTCAACTCAACATTTTTAAACATTTTGAGACTATTGCGCTTGGATCAAGACTAAGATTATTGTTTGAATAAGTCTAACATTTTGTACTAAAGAAACAAAAAATATTTGGCAAGATCTAAAGGAAATTATAGCAGCCGGACCATTCCTTGTGAAACCTGAACTGTACACTGAAATGGTCCGTAAACATTCAAGAAATGTTCCTAGGTTCCTAGAAATTAAACAAGTCTGTAAAAAAAAAAAAAATATGAAGGTAGTAAAATGTCCGAAATGTGTCGCAAACTCTTGCT
The DNA here is from genome assembly GCF_977016875.1 of Pavona decussata. Classification (NCBI taxonomy): domain Eukaryota; kingdom Metazoa; phylum Cnidaria; class Anthozoa; order Scleractinia; family Agariciidae; genus Pavona; species Pavona decussata. The sequence continues at coordinate 145,407 of NW_028145477.1, read as the reverse complement.
TGAAAAAAAGCAGTATTTTTACATTACCGTTTTTAAACAAAACATGTTTCGAAAAAAATCGTATGAAGGTAGTAAAATGTCTGAAATGCCTCGCAAACTCTCTTCCTTGAATCGCTAAGAAGTTATAGTGTTCGGACCGTTTTTTTACAAATATATATCTTGTAAAAAAGCAGCTTTTTTACAAAATATATATTTGTAAAAAAGCAGCATTTTTACAGTACCGTTTTTTTACGCCACATATGTTTGTATATTTAGTTGAAGGTGTCCGCAATGACGTCAGACTGTCTGGCGTCGTCTGAAAAAAATTTGCATACATCGGAAAAAATATGCGTGCATGATCAAATTTCAACTGCAATGTTCATCAATATTCACTGATGCAGAACTATCTCTCCAGAATCTTTTCCCTTTCTTCCAGAAATCTTTTTACGCGGGATGCCCTGAGGGGGCATACCGTGTCTTAAAACGGGTCGATTTCTTTTTACGCGGGATGCCCTGAGGGGGCATACCGTGTCTAAAAACGGGTCGATTTCTTTTTTTTTTTCTTCCTCGTAGCTACAAATCGGTACATTAATTTATTACGCGGGATGCCCTGAGGGGGCATACCGTGTCTAAAAACGGGACGATTTCTTTTTCTTCGTCGTAGGCACAAATCGGTACATTAATTTATTCATTAAACTCTCCCCTCTCCTACTCGGGATGTGTTGTTCTGATTGTCTTCAACAGAAGCAAGCCAATCAAAATCCATTCTTGTGGCTTATATCGCGAGCGAGGAGACCCACTCACCCCTACCTGTGTGACGTCAACGCATCATTTGATATATTTATTAAAAACCGATTAAATTTGGCGCCATATTGTTAACATGTTCTGGACTCAAGTGTGCCGTTTTCAAACGGAAATTTCACCATTTTGAAGCGGTGAATCGAAAGAATAACTTCTAAGAAGCACCCGACATTTAAAACGGTGGAAATTGGTGAGTTCCTGGCGAAGGAATCGTGCTTTCTTTGACAGTCTTAGACCACGACGCGAGACTGAAAAGAGGTCATTGAGAAGCTTACGTTATCGTAATGGAATTCCCGCAATTTCCCTTGAAACCCTGAGTAGCGTAACACAAGGTAAACAACGTAACGCGATCGTCGTGACTCAAACTATTCCATTAGCAAGGATAGTTTTATCAATCGGCGAAGCATACAGTTGGAATAAATGAATCAGCCCCAGCATCACGCGTAATGCCAGTATAGCAGGCATCTTGTTCATTAAACTCACCCCTCTCCTACTCGGGGTGTATTGTTCTGATTGTCTTCAACAGAAACAGGCCAATCAAAATCCATTCTTGTCGCTTACATCGCGAGGGAGGGGACCCACTCACCCCTACCGGTGTGACGTCAACGCATCATTTGATCTATTTATTAAAAACAGCTTAAATTTGGCGCCATATTGTTAACATGTTCTGGACTCAAGTGTGCCGTTTTCAAACGGAAATTTCACCATTTTGAAGCGGCAAATCGAAAGAATAACTTCTAAGAAGCACCCGACATTTAAAACGGTGGAAATTGGTAAATTCCTGGCGAAGGAATCGTGCTTTGTTTGACAGTCTTAGACCACGACGAGAGGTCATTGAGAAGCTTACGTTATCGCAATGGAATTCCCGCAATTTCCCTTGAAACCCTGAGTAGCGTAACACAACGGAAACAACATAACGCGATCGTCGTGACTCAAACTATTCCATTGGCAAGGATAGTTTTATCAATCGGCGAAGCATACAGTTGGAATAAATGAATCAGCCCCAGCATCACCCGTAATGCCAGTATAGCAGGCATCTTGTTTTTTTTCTTCGTAGTAGCTACAAATCGGTACATTAATTTATTCATTAAACTCTCCCCTCTCCTACTCGGGATGTATTGTTTTGATTGTCTTCAACAAAGGCAGGCGAATCAAAATCCATTCTTGTCGCTTATATCGTGAGGGAGGGGACCCACTCACCCCTACCTGTGTGACGTCAATGCATCATTTGATATATTTATTAATGAAGGATTAAATAGTCGCGCCATATTGTTTTAACATGTTCTGGACTCAAGTGTGCCGTTTTCAAACGGAAATTTCACCATTTCGAAGCGGTAAATCGAAAGAATAACTTCTAAGAAGCACCCGACACGTAAAACGGTGGAAATTGGTGAGTTCTTAGTGAAGGAATCGTGCTTTGTTTGACAGTCTTAGGCCACGACGCGAGACAGAAAAGAGGTCATTGAGAAGCTTACGTTATCGTAATGGAATTTGACAAATTTCCGCTGATAGTCTAAGTCGCGTAACACACGGAAAACAACGTAACGCGATCGTCGTGACTCAAACTATTCCATTGGCAAGGATAGTTTTATCAATCGGCGAAGCATACAGTTGGAATAAATGAATCAGCCCCAGCATCACGCGTAATGCCAGTGTAGCAGGCATCTTGTTTTGTGAAAGATTGCATTGAAGAAATTACACGTTTTGTGGCCGCGGTAAAATAATTTTCCGTGGGAAATAAATTCATCGAACACGACAGCGCTTCACGCCCGTTGTGCATTTCATCGCGTCAGAAATAGATTTTTAACCGCAAACTAGCCCGTGGAACTACGAAAAGACCATGCTCATCAAAATAGTTGCTATGTTCAGAAACCTTTTAATCTCCTCATTTGATGCTACAGCTTTCCACCCAGCCCCAGCTTCGCGAGGTTTTGCGAGTCACGTATTTCTAGTTAACAACACTTATCAGCACTGAGACACACGTACTATCCCCGTGGTATGGCCAATACCGTACGCATGCGCACAACCATATCACCCGGGCAGTGGCAGCCATGGACAGCTGTTTCGCCCTTGTTGGAGCTCATCAGCATGACATAGCCGTCGGGTCAAGAAGCGGGAGTAAACCCGCGCATCGAGACCCTTTACTGCCGAGGCGAGTGCATAGCACCCCTTTAAGCGCCAGCACCACAGTAGGCAAATGCTAGTTGTTGGTTGGGAACCGCAAAACAGTTCTCCCACGGCAATGCGTATGGGGATGGGATCACTTACAGACCTGTGTGTTCAAAATAAATTGTGTGTCTCAGTGCTGATAAGTGTTGTTAAGAATTATTAGCCTGGCGGAAATTCGAACCCAAAAAACTACGCGCATATTTTTTAGACCCCAAAATTTCACGGTTAAATCTTCAACCCAAAAACATACAGGAGTTGAAAATTTTAGACACAAAAAAATACGTCGGACTCCCCCGTCGCGTTTATACCTGAGTATACCTCCTGGGGGCAAGCTTTCCCCTCTCCGGGGTTAGCCTGCGTAGCAAGCGTTCTTTTTTCTGCATTAATTCTGGTCGCGCGAAAATTGGAGCGAGAGCAAAAAATCAGCGGACGAGGGAGGGAGCGGGGAGGCGAGGGAAGTAAGCGTTTCTTTTATCCCTCCTCCCCTCCCCCCTCGCATCTTTGTTTTTCTCTCGCCCCATTTCCCGCGCATCCGAAATTAGGAAATCGGCTCTTGAGCACTAGGGATCTTAAGCAGCGACGACGACGACGTCAACGAGAACGTCAGAAAACAATAGTTTTAATTACCAATACACTGGCTCTGCACGAGCATTATACACTTTAGTACATTTCTTTGCCGTCCTCTGCAAAACAACAACGTGAAATGACCAAATTTAAGGTTTTATGGAGAACGTGAACGCATGATGATTAATTTTCCTTTCCCTTTCTAAACTTTAAAGGCGCCCCTACGACGTAAGCTCCTCGATAGTTCGGCCACATTGCACAAATTGAGAGAGTACAAATCATCGCGAATTTATTTAAAAGACGCGAAACGTATCTTTTTAAGTTCCGTTGCCGTCCGTGTCGTCGTCGTCTCTGCTTAAGCCCCTACTGAAAACGCCACAGAAACGCTTGCTACGCGGGCTAACCCGGGGTGGAAAAGAATAACTTGAGTCAAGATTGCGTGACAGGCGTGAATGCACGTGATTATATCGTGACAGAAGGTGGTAGGCGAGAGCGGGAAAATCCCGGCTTGTTGTTTATCCGCGGCTGCCAAAGAAACGTTTTGCGAATTAAACCATTAAAACTTCTACCGTAAGTAGACTTGTAACCTTAGCATAATAATACTTTTTGGATTCTGATTTGTGTAAATTTTTGCCGAAAACGTTGTTTTCAGTTATCAAATTCAGATTTGTATGTTCGCTGTCTTCAGAGAGGCCAAAAACTATACCCTATCCAGCGGCACGTCCCCGTATAGCCCATATAGGGGAGTACCCCCCCCCCCCCCCTTTGGGAAGCTATCCTCCCTTCGCAATTGAAATATTGCGTTACGGTACTCGAGATCATACCAGAAATTCTTTGTGAAAATTTCATGACAGGAGCAGATACATATCTGACTCACTCGCTATTCAGGACTATTTATATTTCCTATTTATCTATTGCATTACATTATTCGAGATCATACCGGAAATTGCTTTCGTCTTGACCCGGGGCAGATTACATATCTGACTCAGAAGACAATATTATTGTTGAAGACAAAAGCTTTCCAAAATGAACACGAAAACTTTAAGTAGAAATTAACAATCAAACTTTTAATTTTTTTATCAAGTGAATTTCCTGTAACGTTTAGGCATCAGCTTGACAAAGTCTGCAGCGCGGGTAATGTTTTAAGCTTAAGCTTGCCTTACCCTCCACATTGCAAAACACACTCCTGGCCGGTCAATACCAAATTTCTTCGGTGCGAGCTGTCCATTTCCATCATTTAAACTGCCAAGTACTTCTTAGAACCTATCCTTTCGATCTACCGCTTCAAAAGGGTTAATTTTCTTTCCGTAAACAACACTTTACACTTTATTATTATTTTCAACAAATATATATAGACAATTTACACAACCCGCGTATAGCATTAGCCAATCTTGGCGGGTATTAGTAATAGACAAATATATAAAAAGATTACAATATTGCTACGACATCGGCACTACCGACGTAAGACTGTAATATGCAGTTGTAAACGAAACAAATAGCTATTAGGTACAATAAATAATAATGAACAAAAATTAAATATTAAAGCGAAAAGACAACAATATTGCTACAAAATCACTACAATATAAGACTAAGACATGCAATTTTAAAGGAAACACGTAGCGGAACACATGGCTATAGGGTACAATAATTATTTGCATTAAATTTCAATATTAAAGAATGGTTGTGAACATAATAGTCCTTAATCCCAAGTACAGTTAAAAGTAAGTTATGAAGTTTTCTTTTAAAAGCTCTTTTCGTTGGCTTACGCCAGCTGGGTGTAGACAGTTCCACAATTTCGCACCAAACGCAGAGAAAGATTTAAGTTTCACACGCAATCTATATTCCTGAATAAATTTTTTTTTTGTGGAAGAGAAACGCGTAATATGTGTATGAACATCAGACGAATGAATGAAAAGCTGACGAATGTTCCTAGGTGTAGAATTAGTAGAAACATCATGCATTATGGCGGAGACCGTTTCAAAATAGAGCATATTAACAGGTAGAACGTTCGAAGCTTTACATTTGAATCTAAAATATTAAAACAATATGGCCGCTTGCTCGTTCTCAGTTCCAGGTACGTGGCGTCATTATGGTAAAAAAACTCCCGTCCGTTCCCTTTTCAGCTGACCGCCATTCTGGCTGACTGATTGAATCTTTCACTGGAAACATTCCTTCCTTTCTAGGCCCCACTAGGAAATATAAGCGCAGATAATGGTTCTGATTGGGCCATGCTTGCTACAGGCAATTGGAACAATAGAAAGACCAAAGTATCCCTTCAGGGGGAGAAGAGAGTTTAATCCACATTTAATGAATAACTTGATAAAAAGAAATTACACTTTGTAATCTTGGTTTTCACATGACGTCATAAAAAACTGAAATTCATAACTAAACACAATTTTGGGTTTTTATCTTCATCACATATAAGAAAATCTAAATTTCTATCGGCTTGCTTGTTTTCAGCAGGATAGCATTCTTTGTTTTGAAAATAGAGCAGTTTGAATTTTAGATTTTTGCTCAGTGCGTGACAGAAGGATTGCTGCTCTAAACATGTCACGTACATGAAAACATCGATTCGCCTCGTGTTTTTTTTAGGTCTGATCAGCTAACATGTAATAGAAGCGTTAATGTCGATGTGTGAAAGTTCAGCAGAGAGAAGAGAGGCTTTGAAATAGCCAAGGTAAACTCCAGATGTTTTTGCTGGTTTCCGGCCGCCATGTTGGTGCCCATCAGACGGGGCACCAACATGGCGTCCCATACTAAACTCTGTATTTTTCCGTGGTACATTTTCTCGAATAACTCGATTAGGAGATTTCGCACAGCCCTGAGGCTTTCACACGTTGTTTATGTATCACTCTTCTACAACATATCAATTTCTTGACTTTATCTATTGAATGGTTGAGCATTTTATTTTTTCACTTGCGTGACGATGTGTGACGTGAAAACCACCTATACGATGAAAAAAAAAAAGTTACCCGACCGAGACCTTCACGCGGTCTGAACAACAGTTGACAAAAACATCACTTCTACGGGCGAACAGGATTTCATAAATGTTTAATTACTAATAATTTATTCATTAGAATTTATGACTACTAGGGAGAAAAGAAATAGGACGACAAAAAAAAATAAATAAATAAATAAATAAAAAAGGAACTCGGGCGAAACTTTGACGCGGTCTGCCCCAGGGCATCCCGCGTAATAATCAGTGGTCATTTTGGCTACGAAACAGTGATGATTGGGAATAGTCAGAGGTTGCCTTCTTGAATGATAAACAATCATTACGAGTTTCTCAAAACAGAGAGGTAAGCAATAACTTTCAGACGTAGAAATAACCATTTTACCACAATTGCAAGAACTTATCTCGGTCTGGCTCACACTCGTCCCTTGCACAACTGCTAACAGAAGCAGACAGGCTACACCAAATTAACTGAATACAGACGAACCAACGCAAGCCTGAAGCGTAAGCACAAAACGAAAAAGGTTTTGATTCTTTGGTTCCCAGCATATACAATCGATGATCGCCGAACACTAGATGAACCGACAGTAATTTTGAGACGAAGTTTCATCTTTGACCAGTTCTTTTAGACCAAAAGAGCTGGCGTTAGTTTCCCTTGCCCATTGGCACATCATGTATGTAATCAATTGTTTTTGCCATGAGTTGGCAGAGAATACAGCCGAGAGTACAAATGCGTATGTAGAAAAATTCTCAGAAACGCTGTCCAGGATGTGTAATGATAGAGAGATCTAAGATAGATTTACATCACAATGGTTTCAAAAGTATTTCATGTGGCAATCTGCTTTTGCACGCAAGAAAGGTTCATAAACAACATTTTTAGATTAATTAAGTCACACAACGCGATGCTTCAGACTATAAATTCTTCTCTTCGATAAATAGATTTCCAGGATTTCTTGTCTAAGTTCGGACTATTTCGCTTCTTTTTCGGAGACAAGAAATGTTGTTTTAATGTAACAAGAGTTTCTGTAAAATAGTTAAACACAGTTACGTCGTCAAGAAAGATCTACGAATTTGATAAGTTACAATTTTGAACAACTATGTCCGGTATGAATGTGAAGTTGACCCTGACCTCTGGAAACTAATCTAACTACTGGAATTTCCTGTGCCTTTGACCACCCACCTCTTTGCAGTTTCCAGTTCCCTGATCCGGGGATGGATATTTTCGAGAAAAAGACATTATAGACCTGCTAGGAAAACTGAGACAGTTTTTACGTTTTGTTTTCGTTCAGATTTTTTACACAACTTATCTTGCACATAGTCTAAAACCTGTCGGAGACTTAATGACTTCGTGTCTTCGCGTGACAGTTGTTTGTAATAAGTCTACACATTAATAGACTATGAACATTTTAGTGACAGACATTGATTGACCATTTTTGATTATCACCTAGCAACGACCAATCAGATTCTTAATGAACCAGTGTGAAACCAAGCGTTTTTTGTGTGTTTTGAAAGTAGCTCTTACACGCCTGTCGTAAAAGTGAATACTGATACGTGAACCAGAAGAGATTAAAAAGGAGTGGTACAATCGACTCTACTGATTGTCTTAGTTATAAGTTCGGGAAGAAACCCTAGTGGACTGGGCTAAGTTCTCAACACGTTGCACCTCCGTCAACGTAACTACTGAAGAAGGAATAAGGACCAGCTTGTAAGTATAATTAGTCCTGATTTGCTGTCCGATCGAAGAACGAAGAAATGGAGGCAACCGAAGCAAGTTTGGACATCAAGTTCACCCAGTTAAAAATGACTATCGGAAAAAGAAACACTTTTCTAGAAGCAGAAAACCCAGAAGCCATTGAAAGACATCTGTCTACTTTGCGGTCCCTCACTACTGAAATAAATCGAATGCGTCTGGAAGTGGAAGCAACAAATTTAAAAATCGGAAAGAAAGGAAAGATTACCGACATCGAGGCTTGGAACACTGAGATCGACGCACAACTGGGAAAAGCAGACTGCGAAGTAGAGAAAGCGCGCACATGGATCGAAGACCGAAAAAGAGAAGCACAAGCGATTGCCCAACAAGAGCAACTGAAGTTTCATAAAACGAAGTTAGAGATCCAGTCAGAGATCCAAACTGCGCCACACCCCCAACAAGCCAAAACGCCTAGCGCGGGCATACAAGCGAAATTACCGAAACTAATGATTACAACTGAATTTGACGGAAGCTTCATGGACTGGCCGCGATTCTGGGGACAGTTCTTGGAAACGATTAACAAAACAAGTGTAGCAGCGATTACCAAGTTTTCGAATTTAAGAGAAATCTTGGACACTAAGGCAAAGCGCACAATCGAAGCACTGCCCTTCACGTCCGAAGGATACAATAGGGCGAGAAGTATCCTGCTGGAGAAATACGGGAAGGAGTCCGAGATAGTCAAGGCCTACACGAAAGAAATCTTGGATCTGTCTACAGTACCGAACGCGAGTCCAAAGAAAATCTGCGAATTTGGCGAGAAGCGTGCAAGCGTTGCAGACAATGAAGAAACTCGAGCAGGTGAATGGGGCGGTGTCCATAACGCTGGACAGGTTGCCAGCAATCCGGGGAAATCTGGTCCGCACCGATCCAGGCTGGGAGAAATGGCACTTCGCACAACTGAGACCTACCTGAACCCACGGTCGACGGTTGGTTGAACAGCACCGTCGCCCTCCACTGGATTGTAGGAAATGGCCAGTACCGACAGTTTGTCGCCAGCCGCGTGCAGAAGATAAGACAACACCCACAGATCCAGTGGAGGCATGTGCCCACTACTGACAACCCAGCAGACCTGGCGAGCCGAGGAGGCCAGGTTACCAATGCAGAGCTCTGGTGGAATGGACCGACGTGACTACGTGATCCTGAAATGTGGCCAGAGAATCCAGTCACAAAGAAAACTCAAGCGTCAGAAGAAGAGGCGAAAGTAATGAGAGAGATGCTTAGCCTATCAAGTGAAAAGCCTAAACAAGAACGAAACGTGTTCGTCGAACTACTCGAGCGCCATGACCTCCGTCAAACTCTGCGCATCCAAGCTTTGGTGCGACGTTTCACAACTCACAGAGGACGCAAAGGACCTCTAACAAATGAAACCTTACAATAAACGAGGAATTGGTGGATCAGAAGAGTCCAGTACCAAGAAATACAGAAGCTTCCCTTTCAACAGACCAGGCGTGTGCGCTCAACCTCGTTCCAAATGCCGACGGAGTGCTTGAATGTCATGGCAGAATCCAAGGACAGTACCCAGTCTATTTGCCACCCGCAGCCTATTCACCAGGAAACTTGTACAGCAGGTTCACGCCGAGACCTTACATGGGGGTGTGTCTCTCATCATGGCAGCGATCCGTGAAGAACACTGGATCCCAACTCTGAGACAGATAGTGAAGTCTGTGCGATCTGCGTGTTGGGGCTGTAAACGCTCCAGAGTGTTACCTTTAACAGTACCACCCCCTGGACCACTACCCAGAGACCGTACTCTTGGTGGAGCAGCATTTGAGGTCATCGAAACCGACTTCGAAGGACCAATCGACTACAAACTGAGCCAAAAACGAGAAGGGAAAGCATATTTGGTGATATTCTCGTGCAGTCTATCAAGAGCGGTACACCTAGAGCTGGTTCCAAACCTGGAAACTAGCACGTTCCTGCCCTGTCTCAAACACCTCATAGCCAGACGAGGACGCCCGATTGTCATTAACTCTGATAATGGCAGCACATTTGTAAAGAAAGCCAAGTGGTTAAAGCAAGTACGAAGTGACAAGCAGTTACAAGGCTTTCTTGAGTCCCATGACATACAGTGGAAATTCAATCTCAGCTGCGGCCCTTGGTGGAGCGGCCAATTTGAACGCTTGATCGGTATCGTCAAATCAACGATGTACAAGGTGATAGGGGGAGCTACCCTGTCCTGGAATGAACTAACTGAAGTGCTCCTTGAGGTAGAGACTCAAGTCAACCGTCGCCCACCCGCTTACGTTAAAGACGATGTTGAGTTACCGATCCTGAGTCCTGACACCACCCAGCTTTATGTTCCAGCAAACAAACCAGCTTCCTGAGGATCGGACCTGGAGAATTGAAGGAAAGAATTTGCAGAAACGAGCCAAATTCTTGCAGACTTGCAACGGGAATACCTGAGAGCCTTGAGAAAGCGCCATAACCACAAGACAGCTAACTACCAAGTCAAAGTTGGCGACGCATTGTTAGTGCGATCTGACTCCAAGAATCGCGGAAAGTGGCCACTAGCGGTTGTCCTGCAGACTTATCCAAGACGTGACGGCCACATCCGTGCAGTGCAGCTGAGAACAAGTAAAGGAGTCTTAGAGCGTCCTGTTCAGCTCCTGTACACATAACCCCTAGAGTTGCAGTGTGAGCCCACAGTGCCAACAGGAGCAGAACAGCAGTTGAACCCTGACGCGCCAATTTTCAGACCGAGAAGAGCAGCTGCGAGAATCAAAGAGTTTGTGGATGATGAAGAAACTGAACAATTATGAACTTGAAACAAGTGATTGCTAATGAACGTTTTCATTTGACTTTTTACTCGTTTTGGAATCGTCTAATAGTTTTGTTTAAGTCTCCTAAGTAAATGCACCCTTCCGTACAATGCTGCATGGGGGAGTGTGTCGGAGACTTTATGACTTCGTGTCCGCGCGTGATAGTTGTTTGTAATAAGTCTACACATTAATAGACAATGAACATTTTAGTGACAGACGTTGATTGATCATTTTTGATTATCACCTGGCAACGACCAATCAGATTCTTAATGAACCAATGTAAAGCCAAGCATTTTTTTGTGTGTGTTCAGAGTAGCTCTTACATGCCTGTTGTAAAAGTGAATAGTGATACGTGAACCAGAAGAGATTAAAAAGGAGTGGTACAATCGACTTTAATGATTGTCTTAGTTATCAGTTCGGGAAGAAACCCTAGTGGACTGGGCTAAGTTCTCAAGAATCCAAGCTGTATCTTGAATGTAGTCTTCCGTTTGATTTCCTTACTTAGAATGATAAAAACTCTTTTAAACACGAAGTTCCGCTATAAAAGGGCAAGCCCGTCCTTCATTTCACAGCTTTGAAGGTGTGAGCTGCAAATTAAGACGCTGTTAAGTCGTGGCAAGTTGTTCACTCAAGCGCCCTCCGTAAAATATTCCTCAAAATTTTATAATATCACCACAGCAATATAAGATATCAAGTTCTAATTTTTTTAACAAGGGTTATTATGAAAACTAAGCCAATTTTATCTGTAACAAGATGCCCCTAATGGTATCTTCACGAGATGCTTAATGTGGCCTCTTCATTACCATTGCATGCTTCGCAGATTTTAAAACAATCCTCCTTTCGCTATTGAAATAATGGAATACAGCAGCTCTCGTAAGCGACCACCTCGGGAATTGGAAAAAGAGGTCGTAACTATAGCTGGTCGTTTACGAGAATGCAAACTCGTGAGCGACCAAAACCTGAAACAATAGAAGCTGGTCACTTACCAGAGCTTTTAGCGTAAAGCTTTCTACCCTTGTCTCAGGGTAACACTCTTGATCCAACCGTAAATCATCTTGAAGTTTAGATTCGAGATCTTAATCTACGAAATTTATTAGGCAGTGCTATATTACTGAAATGCTATCACGAAGTGTATACTTTTATTAAAGAGTCGCCGTAATACGTATCAGAATCTTTGAATGGTCGCTTACGTAAAAACAAAGGAAAAGACTAGTTGGTAATTGCCAAAGGTGGTCGCGGTCGCTTACGAGAGCTTTTGATTACAGGGTTTAAGTGAGAATTCAAACGGGGTTTCACAATGGTGGTCGTAGCTAGAGCTGGTCGCTAACGAGAGTGGTCGCAAGGAGAGCTTCGACTGTAGTTTTATTCAGAAAGGCTGCGTGATATTTTATCGTCGTGTTACTCGAAATAATACCGGAAATGACTTTCTGATAAGGTCATGACCCCCACTGGGCGCTGGGCAACAATGACAGATACACATAAGAGGATCTAATTCACGTTTACTATTGAAAAATAATCAATGTAGAAATGGTTTCTGTCTCCAATTAAAGGTGAAAACGTAGGGACCAAAGCATCCGTATAAAGCACGAGGCATTCCCCTGTATAGTAGTTACGTTCTCACTTAGCAATCAGACAACCCAGTTACAAACTGATCTGGTTTGTATCCGGTCAGATCGTTCCATTGTCAGATCGTTCCAAGTCAGATCGTTCCACAAAAAGGTTAGATCGTTCCACGATAAAGTTAGATCGTTCCAGTTAGAAATATATGGTGAGATAAAAAATCTTTTCAACGGTTTATAGATCACTACACGGGTATTACAGTTGCTCACATCATCGATCAGAAGGATCAACTGTTCATAGGATCGATAGAGTATCCCTGTATTGATTTTACTGCAAACATATAGGTATCTGCAGCCCCAAAGGGTATGGTTTTTCAGCCGCTTTGGTGATAAATAGGGTATCGATTTTAGCCATTTTGTTGCTATTTTGGTAATAAATAGGGTATCGATTTTTGCACTGGACTGCAAGCAGTCCTTTTCTGGATAGTCGAGAGGTCGCGCGAGCGCGAAATAGCCGAGCGCGAAAAAAAAAAATGAAACGAACGAGCGGAGGGGCGCTTGGGGAGAGGCGGTAAAAAGGGGAAATTTTAAACAAGTTTTATTCTTAAAATCGGTTCATACACGTATCAAACTACTTAAAACCGATAAAAAAAAATTGTGTCATACACACTTTAAAGATTCCTGCCTTTAACAAGTCCCATTTTAAAGATTCCCCGTTTTTGAGATTCCCGTTTTTAAAGATTCCCCTTTTCCCGTTCTCCGTTTCCTCTTTCTTTGTTTTAAAGATAGCCTCAGATTGATAACAAAAACCGGTCTAGAGACGGATAATCCGTCTGGACGAATTATCCGTCTGCTCGTTTAATCCATCTAGTACAACTACGGGACGAACTATAAAACACAGTATTAGTTCGTCTCATAGTTCGTCCCGTTTATACTAGACGGATTATGCAAGTAGTGAGAAACAGGTACTTTGTTTATGCGAACACATTTTGTCTCCCACTGCTAAGAGACCGCTGGCTTTATGTAATGAGGTGTTGATTCTGACATCTGAGTTCGTCTGTCCTTGCATTTATACACACAACACTTATCAGCACTGAGACACATGGCTGCCACTGCCCGGGTGATATGGTTGTGCGCATGCGTACGGTATTGGCCATACCACGGGGATGGTACGTGTGTCTCAGTGCTGATAAGTGTTTTATACACACAGACGGATTATCCACCTTAGTTCGTCTTGACGGATAATCCATCTGTTGTCCGTTTTTATACACAGACAGATTATCAGACAAACTTAAAAATTCTAACCCAAGTTCGTCCAGACGGAATATCCGTCTCTAGTATTAATTGGGCCATTATTATTATTATCTATTTTCAAAACCGTCACACTTGATTGGTTAAACATCGTCAGATGCTTTCGATAAGCGATTTAATCAGCTTGGAGGGAACACGCTAGGCTAAACTTGTGCTTTCGAATAAAGAAAGGTCCTCGCAGTTAGTACGCAACTAAACAGTTGCGAAAAAAATTAATTGAAAAAAAAAATTCAGGCTTAAGCGGGATTCCAACCCATGATCTCTGCGATACCGGTGCAGTGCTCTACTAACTGAGCTATCAAGCCAACTGGGACGGATGAATAAATAAATGTAAATATATGATATTTGAACTGCGGATGAAAGATCGAATAGAAGAAAGAGGATCTTTCTTCTATTCGATCTTTCATCCGCAGTTCAAATATATGTTTCATATATTTACAATTACTTGTGCTTTCGTTGAATACATTTTTCACAGTGAAAATAAATAAATAAATAAATAAATAAATAAATAAAAGGAAAAAGTATTAAATCACGGTACAAGTGCTCCCGATGTGTTTTGTGCTTTGATACTGGTGGCAAGATTTCGCTCAGTTATATCTATCAGGTCTCTGCATCTACGAATATCATTTGAGCTGAAATTAAACCGGCAATAAATGAAAATAAAATTGATTCGTTAATAGAACGTACACTACAGAACAAGCAGACAAACGTTTGAGTTAGTTTCAAATCACTTTCTCAAGACAATATGTGATCATGGGATGTATGCTGTCCGGGCCAGGATATTAACGAGGTTTCAACTCGCTTAGAATCTTGCTAACATCCTTGGGTGAACAGTGTAGAAGACTAAGATCCTTGTCTTTGATAACTTAATGGTTTTTGATATGACTGACAGACAGATTATTTCATACTTGATCAATCGATCGCACGCTCTACTAGTCACTAGTGCAACATTTGGCCAAAAGCTGATCATAACCAATGAGCAAGTCTCATCTTATTTCTTTTATCCGACATAGATGTTCGTGCTGTAATATTAGCGTTTTTTAACAGTTTTCATAGGATCTTTGTATTGTTTATATTAGATTCTTTAATTTTGCCTAAGGGCATTTGATAATTTTATCGACATCATGGGCAAGGTGTATGATTACCACTTTGATGTAAATTGTTTATTCGCAATGATGCCATCTAATTAATTATGGCGTCGATCGGCTTCCCTCTTCATCTATTCACGGGAGCATTGTGTTGCAAGTTACAAAACATACCTTACGCGCTGAAGTGAATCGTTGAAAGTTGTCAAAGGTAGAAATTTAGACAACCCTGTAGAAGTTTAGATTATGATATTAAAACTCGTACTATCTCTATCTGAGATCGATCAATCTGAGAATCTAAAACTGCGCTTAAAGCACATCTTTTTTAATGGGGCATTTTCAAGTGGCATCTTAAAAAATGTGTTGCATAAGTGATTTAATTTCAGGTTTATTTTAAGTGGTTAAGATTATTGTAAAGCGTGAAAAACTAGTGGACTTAACGCTCTATGAACTTAATAGTGAAGCTTTTGAAGCCCCATGGATTAAAAAATATGTTAACCCATTGACACGAGAAATTTTGGTTTTGGTTATGACGTCACTTTCCTTTCGTACGTACGTACATACCTACGTCCATACCCAGAACCACAGGAAAACCAATACGAAAGGCACACTCAAGTGTGTGAAGCTGTGCTGCCGCCCGCGTTTGTTTGGCGGAAAGTTGCATGGCCAAGTGCGTTTTGGAAAAACGAAAATAATTTTGAAGACAGCAAAATACAAATCAATTTATGTATTCATTATAGTGACCAACAGCGGCAGAAAGAGCAAGACGACTAGCGGCGGGAGAAACACTGAAACGAGTCTTTAGGAGGCGAGACATCATATAAACAGCTTTATAGCTAATAACAAGCCGTATAGACAAAGTATTTTGCTGTTTCAATCGTCTCTGTGCAGCTTGTAGAAGCGTATATAGTACCTTTTTTCATAATTTCGTGTGACGCCAAAAATTCATGCTTGCCGGTGCAATTTCATGAATTGTGCTTGCTAACAGATTACTTTTTAGTAGATGGCGCATCATGAGCACTTATTGTAGCAAAATTCACCTTTAAATATAGAGTATTGAACCGTTTCAATCATCTCTGCATGGCTTATAGAACCGGATATATCACATTTTATGTTTGCCGTGACGTCACAAATTCACGCTTTGTTTACAATTCCAGCGGGGATCAGAAGCACTTGCAATCTCCTTTAACGAGCTTTTTGCCTGGGTAACGAGTTTCTTCGTGTTTCTGCTCCATTTGTTGATTATGCAGCGGTCGATCAGTTGGAATCCATTGAACAAAACACTATGCAAATATCACTTTTTTTGAACGTGAAGAAAACTATCGTAACTCGATAGACAACAAATCCCCTCCTATTTACGTACAGTGTATATAATCATGTAGCTTTAATAGAATGTCAGTTCCATTGAATTTTTTTTTTTTTTTTGCTCAACTGTGTAAGAGGTAGTATATGTATTCGCATGAGGTCGAGTAGAATTAAGGATTAATTTTCACGCGCTGCGCGAAATTTGCGAAAACTTTGAAAATACATGTGGAGATCTAGACTAATCCTGAATTCTACGTAAATTCATTGCGATTACAGACGCGCGGAGTCCCATAGCTAAAAAAATTTGGGGAACCCATGAATGCGAAAAATTTTGGTTCGGTTATGACGTCAATTCCGTCCGTCCGTCCGACCGTCCGTCCGTACGCAACCCCACAGTACTAATGCGCCCGTGTTTGTTTGGCGGGAAGTTGCAAGTCGAGATGCGTCTACAAGAGAAATCCTAAAGGACACAAAATACAAAGTCAATTTGTGGCCGTGTTTTTTCATTCGCACCGCACGGCTCTCATGTGTTCGTAATGACACACAAGTTTCAAAGCTCTGAAATAATTCTACCAAACACCAAAAAAATATTTTTTCCGTATTTTCCATTTGTTATCGTTTATTTAGAAACTAGAATTATTACTATAGAATTATTACACAGTTTTGAATTTCCAAACATTTTTCTTCCGGCTACTAACTTGCTCAAAAAAGTCAACTGCGCTGTGAAGCTTTCTACCGTTTGGGATCACACGAACACAGTTCGATAAAAAAACGGTGCATCTAAAGAAGGAACTTGCGGAGTAATTTCTTCCACTGAATTTGACCTGCTCCTTCATCCCATCGAAAGGACAGTTATGCTTAGTTGATGTTCTTTGGAAGAAGAAGAAGAAGAAGAAGAAGAAGAAGAAGAAGCAGCGAGGTGAAAGCAGTTGGTTGCCATGTCTGATTTCAGTTTCTTAACCAAACAATTCCGATCCAGCTTTTTAGCTTTTGACACAAATAATCTTTTGCTGTTTTTTTATGAGACACGAAAATTAATCTTAGCAATTTCCCTTCTAGCTGCAGCACCTGATTTCCATGTATTTTTGGTACAAACAACCGGGCTCCAATGAACCTAAAACGACTGTCTCGTTATTGTTGGGCACAAAATGAAGAAACCAACAAAATAACTTGGGTGCTAAGCCAATCAGGAGCAAATATTTTCGCCGCTTGACCAATCACGAGTAATTTTGCCCTGCGTTAAAGGAAAAATAAGAAAAATACCCTCTGACTTCGAGTCTGTGAAAAAAGTTAATTTTCGGACATTTTCGACTTCAAAATTGAATGCTTAAAACAAAAATAAAATAAAACGTTTCGATTACAACCCATTTGTAAGATAACAATTTTTCGTAACATTTCACTAAATAGCGCCTTAACCACTCACTTTTTATTAACTCAGCTTTGAGTTACGTCAAAAGTGGTAAATTTGGTCGACATTTAAAGCAGGCTTGAAGTCTTGTCAAATGTTTTTTTTTAACTTGTGCAAAGGTACGTTACACACGTCTCAAGTTATAACACTTTTGATGTAAAAGTTGGTGTAAATCTCAAAGGTAAATGTAAAAGTAATGTAAAAGTGGATGTAAATGTCAGATAGTCAGAGGCGTCAGCCATTGCGCTCCTTTGCTACACCTTTCGGATGCGAATCAAAGATGATCATCGATCATAGGTAATTTTTCGTGCAACGTAAACGCCTTGTTTATCAGAGTAATTTATCAAATAGAGAGAGATCCTCGCAGTTAGTACGCAACTAAACTCATTTACGAAAAAAAAAGGCCTGAAAAAAAATATTTAGGCTTGAACGGGATTCTAACCCATGACCTCTGCGATGCTGGTGCAGTGCTCTACTAACTACACCGGCATCGCAGAGGTCATGGGTTCGAATCCCCTTCAAGTCTGAATTGTTTTCAGGCTTTCTTTTCACAACCGTGCTTAAGATGCGTACTTACTGCGAGGATCTTTCTTGTATTTGATCTTTCATCCGCAGCTCAAATATATTTTTCACATATTTACATTCAAATAGGTGTTTCAATGTCTTTGAAGAAACGAATTTGTATACATCCCTTTGGTTAAGAAATGAATAAATTTTGAGGGGTATGTAACGGAAGGAATAACGGCTCTTCAATTATTTGTTGCAATTAACTTGCATAAAATAAACAACAACAACAACAGCTTCATATATTAAATTTACATTCATTTAGGGTAAGTTATGTTATGTTAGTTATGTTATGTTGTACAACTTTATTGCCTTAAGAAGATACAAGTTTTAGTCATGACTTGTTTACATGTTCTCTCTCAATTGAAACTTTTGTTCCCATTAGAGCGGATGGAGAAAAGGATTGTCCTTTTGAGTTTGCTTATCCTGCTTTCCCGTAAGTATTTTTCTATTTTAGTTGTTTTAGTTACAACTACTCTTTACCCGCACAGTTAAATGAAGAAACTAAGTTTTTGTATTTTATAAGGTTAAGAACCTAGCACATTCAACAAATTTTGATCCCTAGTTATACCCTGGGTTTCCTTGGTAATAACCCGCTATAAATTTCCCCTTGTTTCTCGTGATTTTGGAGACTGAAACAGGCTGTTTATGTTAGCACGGAACACGTTGTAATCTACAACCTGACCAGTGACTTCACCTGCCTTTAGTATGGCGAGTATGCTTCTAATCCCTTGAGACTCAAATGAAATGGCATGTCTGCAGTCTTGGGTGTACCATAACAAAAAAACTAACAATGTCGGCCTCAGGGTCCTCGCCAAATTCAAAATGATGGACAGCGAAGACCCTGGTACAAGCAACAGAAATGCTCCACGAATCCTGAAGTGTTTTGCCACTTGAAACACTTGATTTTTGTCTCTGCGGTCAATTTAGGCAGCTTATTTGATCATACAAAGGAAAGTAGCGAATACCAAAATGAAGTGTTTTAGGTGACAAAATACTCCACGATTTATGAAGTATTTTTACAACATTTACCAGCGTCCTCGCCGCACGCCATTTTGAATCATTTTCGCGAGGGCACTGAGGCTTACTGCGAACCCCTTTGTTGACGGTACACCAGTATGACAGCGAAGACGTCACAAGCATGCTGTCTATTGTTTATATTTAATGTATATACTTAAATTCCCTTTACAGTTGTGATAGCCGGAGTGCAGGCTCAGATTATGCCACTTGGTAAGTAAACAATTCATTTTCTATAGTTATGCTCACGCTTTTGAGTGAAAAGGATTTAACTTTTCAAAGACAAACAACATTCGCTCCTGTAATAACTGGTTTTTGAAAAATTTGAGAATGCTTATCTATGGCACAGCAAAATTTAAAGAAAAATGTCATGTGACTACTTGTCAATATAATAGACAAGCGACAATTTCTTCGACGTACTTTTTTTTTCCAGGAAATACTCTGTGATTTTGTGGGATATCTGCCACAGTGATAATTTCAAGGGCGAAATTCTAGAAGCCGCGGGGAAACTGTAGGCAGATCCGTGACTGTTTCAGAAATAATTCAGTCAGTGCATGAAAATCGGTCTTTTTGATGAGCTGCCAGAGTTTTCCAATGTGGTGCATATGCTTGCAGTGGCACTTGCTACATGGTGTTCTGCAGAACGATCATTCAGTGCGTTGCGCAGATTTAATGACTCGGCTACCACTGCAGCGCCATGAGGCAACCACCTGTCAGTAACATCGTACTGAATAACATTGAAAGGCCATTATTGATATTTTCGGCCATGTCAATAGCAGAGAGAGTTGTTGCTTTTAACGTAGTGTTCAACTTGTAACGTGACCTATATGAATGCTAGATTCATATCTAAGAATATTTTTGCTGTGGTTTCAAATTTAAGATTTTTTCATGTAGGCTTATACCAATATATCGTATGACCCTCTTTTGTTTTCGAGTGTTTCGAAAAAAAATAGATTTTTTAAGAAAATGGTCCATCGCCCCCCGCCCCCCTCCTTAGTAAAAATTGCCTGTAACCCTATGACTTTAACCGACTCTTTTGAAGGCAGTGGGTCGAGTGTCATTGCTAACTGCTGTAATTCCCATATCCTCCCACGTAGTCGTTTGTAGGCGTGTTGTAAGGGAGGAGAGTGCGACGGCCTTAAGAACGACTGCCTGGGAGGCTATAATTCCGAGTGTATTATGTGGGTAAGCGGTCAAAGCGAACCAAGCTGACAGGCCGGAAGCACTACTTGTAGAAACTATAAAACAAACAAAACGCAGTTCATCATCAGTAGCAGTAAGCTCCACTCCCGAAATATATCTAACTAGATCTGCATTATCTTCAGTGTCCACTGTTCCGGGCGGATCATCTTCTGCAGTGGTCTCGACACCAGTTGTTGTTTCGAGCAATCAGGCGAAGAGTATCTCTTCCTCACTGGCATTAAGTTCCAGTGCAGAAATTAATCACGGTACATCCGCATCGCCTTCAGGGCCCTCTGTGTTGGTGTCATCTGCAGCAGATTTGTCGCCATTAGTGTCAACAGGCTAAATCCCGAATTGGAGCACAACTACTTCTTCATTGTCAGGTAACATTTTGTTTGTTATAAAGCATGCTTTCATCCACGATCTACGAGGCACTTTCAAGAAATAAAGTATCATATTGCTATATTTGAACAATAGGCCTTATCACGGTTTTCGACGCCATTTTGACGAGTAGGCAAACAGGCTCGAAATAACAGTGTTTGTATGGAAATCCGATGTCAAATAATTTTCATAAAACATCGCTTCTGAAAAATTCATGAATTGGAAACTTTTGGCACTAGGAAAAGGATTTTAAGAAAAAATTTGGAGGGATGCATCTGTGCCAGAAAGCGTCCAGTCGTCTTTTGAACTTTCCATACATTTCCCTGTATTTTTTTCCCGCGAGCTATTTTTAGAGCAGACAAATGTATGGAAAGTTCAAAACACGACTGGACGCTTTCTGGCACAGCTACATCCTTCCAATTTTTTTCTTAAAATCCTTTTCCTTTAGCCAAAAGTTTCCAATTCATGAATTTTTCAGAAGCGATGTTTTATGAAAATTATTTGACATCGGATTTCCATACAAACACTGTTATTTCGAGCCTGTTTGCCTACTCGTCAAAATGGCGTCGAAAACCGTGGTAAGGCCTATTGTGACTACATCATACACAAACGTTTGGTCAGGTAAAATCAACTCAGTAAGGCTGAATACTCGTAAAGAAAAACAGAAATGTCGACTGAAGAAGTGAGAATCTTACAAGGATCATGCTTGATTTTTGTTTATTTTGCCATAGAGGTTTGAGATATTTTTCGGCCTCTTTGAAAAACCAACAAACCAACAGTAAAATAGAAACAGCTCGACAAAATATCTCCGCACATTAAACTGTATATGACAGATTTTCTTTTATTTGCTTGATCGAATCTTCATGTTGTTCTCGTATGAAAATCGAACAAATAAATTTGCTATCGATTTTTCTTCTCCTCGTTTGAGGCGGACAAATACGTGTAATTTCACTTCCAATTGTGTACAAAAACCGCGCAAGGTGGGAAACTGGGGATAGTGGGCCCGTGACGTCAATACAAGAAGGCTGCTTTCGCGGGTTTCAGTAGGGACCTTTAGCAACTCAGGTTTTTGCGACGGCTACGGCGACCGGAAGTTAGTTTTATTTCTGGTAGACGTTTCACATTTTGACTGGCAGCCGTCCTCTCTCCGCGCGGACGTGAGAACAGCAAGGTTCACGTTGTCTACAAAACGTGAGTACATTTTTTTCTTTTATACAGCAATTATCTTCTATTTCACCCTTATTTCGTTTCCGAAAGCTTCAACACAAACTAGGCAACATGGAATTAAAATTTAAGTTTGCTTTTATGCTAAATAATCGGTTAAAACTGTTCGTGTTACTTTCAGGTCTACGGCATAGCTGGGAATGCCGAACGAAGGCAAACAGCTTTTATTAAAGTAAGTTCATTCACGAGTAAGTTTACGCAAAATCTGGTAAAATAACTCGATAAATCCTATTTTTACGAAGATATATGACTTTCTGGTAAAAAGTTGGTGTGGCTTTGAGTAACCATGAGAGTATTACGACTTTCCACAATTTTGACCTCGTTACGATAACTACAAAGTGAAAATGATGTTGAGTAGAAAAGCTCGGCGGCGTCAAGCAGCGTGCTGAAATTTTACTGAACTCACGGCCTTGCAGAACGAAAGCTCAGCACTGACGGAACTCAAATGTACGGTGGCAATAAATTTTGTTTCATCATTCCTGTTTTATTCTTTATTTATAGAGAGCGCCGATAGAGTGGACCGACCAACACGAGGTGTTGATGCTCAGAGGAGTGATGATTGTCAGCGATGTATTTAGCTTCAAGAAAGGAAGCCGGGGAATGCGTGGGATTCGATAGCTGAAAAGTTAAATCAGATATTCGCCACAGTTTCGAATCAAAGATAAGAGAGGAGTTAGAGAACGCTGGGAATTGCTTCGACAAAAATTCAAGTCCAAGAATAGAGAGGAGGAGGCAGCTAGTGGCATCGCTGTTTACATTCGGCTGAATCGATGTCATCGAGAATGATCGGGTCGTATTGCTGGTGGTTAAAATCTGGGTTTTTGGATTGATAAGCGTCATAAAGAAGGACAAACTCAGCATCTGAAACGACGTTGTTTACACATCCAAGTAAAATAAAAGCAATTCCCGTATGCTTTTTGATGAGTTCATCTTTTAGGCCTTTGCGTTTTGCCCTCAAGTTTTCAAGACGCCGTCGCAAAAAGCTAAAGGTTTTCTATTTCGGCGGGTAAAACGCAGACTCCACCCCAGTCTTAATCGGTCACAGACGTCGCCGTCGCCTTGGAAAATCAAATGCTAAAGGTCCCTAGTGTTTTTCTAGTGCGACAACACAGAACAGCACCATGTTTTCTTCCTTGTACGGCTGTATCGACAAGAAAGACGAGAATAAGGGGATTTACATGCACCAAATTCCCTTCTACGGTGATACAAGATCGGAAGCCGTGAAAAGGAAACGAAAATGGATTTCATACGTGAATGGAAATCGAAAACACTTTACCCCGAGCAAGTATTCGGTGGTGTGCGACGTGGTGTGCTCGATGCATCGCAAAGAAGATTTCACTCGCACGTATTCTTTCAACCAACAGTGCTATCAGGAGCGACTGAAACGTGTTGAAATTGGTGTTTTGCCCGTTCCTCGATTTTATTGACCGAAAGTTGAGCAAGAATATTCAACTAGAGATCGTCGTTTGCATCGCCGTTCGGTAAGATTCATCTCACCTCTCAAAGTTGAAATGTGTGCACTTGATCAAAGTTTATAAATGTTCTGCTTTTCATTAACCGTAACTCATGGAAGTTTAGTATGTATAAGAGTCATTTGCAATGGAACTTTCTATAACATATGTGAAGAAGCAGCCTTCACACAGTCTTTAAAGGATGAGTAGAGATTCATGGGCTCACTCCAGCAATTTCTGGTGTGGGTTCGACTCCCATTGAGGTCCCAGACTTTTTTTGCTTTGCCTCTTTTGGTTTTCCATTCTAATGTTTAGCTTGAAATTCACTTCAGCAATCAAGCTTTAATTTCACTGTAGAGTTAATTTTCTGATCCATCATTTGTGTCATTAGTGCTGTGCAGCACAACATTCATCTGTAGACTGTACTTCTGGTTGTTTACCAAATTTAAATGTTTTGTTTGTTTGATTTTACTCCTTTTTCAGAATATAAGGAAGAAATTTACCAAATGTACCTGGGAGCTGAAAGTTCAAAGCTTCTTAAATCTAGATGCTGCTGTTGGGGAACTTAAAAGTAATGCACCACCACTGATGAACAGCATGCTTGCTAGCATTGCAACAACCATTGCTCAAAGAAATCTACAAAGACCTGCCACCTCATATGTTACAAAAAAGGGCGGTCAACCAAAGATATACTTGTAAGAGCCAAATTATAAGAAGGCTAGAACATGTGCTAGGGAGTCGTGCAGGCCTGCCACTTTTGTATACTGCCCAAAGAATCAAGACAGACAATATTGCAGAAACTGGATTTTCAGGACAATAATAATTATATGTGCATGTTTATTTTATTCATTTGCTTACTTGTACAATTTGCTTACATGTCAGTACGTTTTTGCTAAAACAGATGAAATTTGCACCTTCAACCCTGCTAGACTTTGCTGAAACCTAGAATATTGAGAAAGCTATAAAATCTTCTAAGGAATTGCCCCCTAAAACCAAGCATTGTTGATAATTTCAGTACATAGGGAATGAAACATACTCCGAGTCTGTTCATTGCGTCAAAACTAAGTTTCTGCTGTTGATGATGATGATGATGATGATGGTATAGTTCGCACCGAAATATAACTTTTTCCAACTTCGTTTTAGTTATTTGTTGTCCAAGTATTTGGACACAATGAACATACTAGGAGTATCTTTCATTCTTTATGAATCTCCACTTACCGGGCAGAATTCAGGAAATTGTCTAAAAAGCTACATGACAAAATGCAAGATGACAATTTTGAAAACAAGTTGGTTTTGGAGCATTCCATTCCCTTATCTGAACCACACTTTTTACGATATTTCAAGATTTAGCCTGATAGACCTTTTTAGGCCATAAAATAATCACTACAATACTGAGGGTAGCAATAATAACAAAGCTGTAATAAACCACGCACATAAAGTCAAACTTACGCTTGTGTGAGAATTAAAATCAGTGTACTCTTATACACATTAAACTTCCATGAGTTAAGGTTAATGGAAAGCAGAACATTTATAAACTTTGATCAAGTGCACACATTTCAACTATCAGAGGTGAGATGAATCTTACCGAACGGCGATGCAAACGACGATCTCTAGTTGAATATTCTTGAAAGAATACGTGCGAGTGAAATCTTCTTTGCGATGCATCGAGCACACCACGTCGCACACCACCGAATACTTGCTCGGGGTAAAGTGTTTTCGATTTCCATTCACGTATGAAATCCATTTTCGTTTCCTTTTCACGGCTTCCGATCTTGTATCACCGTATAAGGTAATTTGGTGCATGTAAATCCCCTTATTCTCGTCTTTCTTGTCGATACAGGCGTACAGGGAAGAAAACATGGTGCTGTTCTGTGTTGTCGCACAAGAAAAACACTGAAACCCGCGAAAGCAGCGTTCTTGTATTGACGTCACAGGCCCACTATCCCCAGTTTCCAACCTTGCGCGGTTTTGTACACAACCGGAAGTGAAATTACACGTATTTGTCCGCCTCAAACGAGGGGAAGAAAAATCGATAGCGAATTTATTTTTTCGATTTTCGTACGAGTACAACATGAAGATTCGATCAAACAAAAAAAAAAAAAAAATCTGTCATATACACTTTAAGCTTACTGCTTACCGCTTACGTATCAACAGAACCGAAGAAAGTTGGCATCAGTAGCTTTCATTATGAAACTTTATCCATGAAGTACATAATAAAGACAAAAACCGGCGTCATAAGAGCGTACTGCTTTTATTTAGATTTCATCCACAGACTCAGGGTAGAACCACATTACGAAACGGAATCATTTACTTGCACTATCAGTACAGAAGGTAACGTCTTGACAACACTATGATGATCTCCTTAAACTACTTTCCTTGACTCGGCATCCAACATTTTTTTAAATTTGATTTATCTTTCGCCGGCGAACGGTACAAGGAGAGAATAGACTATATCAGGAAACAAACAATGCCAGATACAGCGTTCAATAGAGGCAGTTCCTGGTAGTGGCCACTTAAATGAAGTAGTTTTAGCATTGTCTGGCAATTTCTGGTAAGCTTTCTACTCTCAAGGTACTTGAAAGTAAGGAAATGTAGGTTTAAAATGTAACATGTTCATATCCGCCTATAAAACAAATCATTTATCACATGCAATCCAAATTTTGCCAATAACAAAGAAATATCATGCCATTCCACGCCATGTGGAGGGCAGTAAAAGGCTCCTAGCTTAAATTCTAAAGCTACAGCATGGCAAAATAATATATCTTCTCTTAGTTTAATAGCCAGAAAGTAGAATATTTGACCTTAAAACTCCACGAGGGATCAACCGTCAATGTAACAACAGAAATAAATAGAAAGCTTTTTCCCCGTTCTTAAAAACGATGTCTGGTTGTAGACATTCCTATTGCTATAATGTACAAAATCAACGCAGAGCAAGGAGAACTCAAAAACATGCAAATAAAAAGAAAGTTTAAAGGATTATGAGACATATTAAAACATAATTGAATCATCATTCCCTGAAGAAGTGGGAAGTAACATCTGTCGAGAAAATGAACTTTGAACTGGAACTTGACGAAAGATTGAAATAGTTAATGAAGAACTTTGAACTCGATCAATTGTTAACCAACCGGATGTGAAAAGCGAACCTTAATTATTTTTGTGATATCTGATCCATGTATTTTGATTGTTTTTAAGATTGGTCTAGACATAAGAAAGAACATTCCGAAACAAGACTCGAATAGCAATAGAGAAGCGCGCGGAGTTAAGAGATCGGATATAGTGATATATTGTAGAGCCTTAGATTTTGAGCCTTAACGGAGGAACGAATTAGCCATTAAAGGAAGTTTTCATTACATGGCCCTTCTTCGAGCCGGATAACATTGGATAACATGACGAAGAAGAAAAAATCACGACAGGGGCATCGCTCGTACGCAACGAAACTGATGGCCAAAGCAGAAGATATCGTAAAAAAACTACGATCCGTCCCTAGAAAACAAGCTGAAACAACTAAAAATGTCGCTTCAAGATCGACTAGAAACTATTCATAGTTTGGACGCCGATATTTTAGACACCCCAGAAGACGAGAAAGCGATTGAAGAAGAGATAGAAGAGGCTGGGGTCTTCAGTGAAAAGATATTGGAGATTGTTGTCGAAATCGAAAGCGTGTTGTCACGAAAAACCCAAGACAGCCATGAGCATGGTGCTCCGCCGCCAAGCCAAGGATCACAAGGCCCAGCCATTGCAAACAAGCACAACTGCCTCGACTTGCCTTGAAGAATTTCTATGTAGATCCAAGCCAGTGGCTTACCTTTTGGGATAGCTTTAGGAGCGCAGTTCATGAAAATCCCGAATTACACAACATCGATAAATTCAACTACTTAAGAAGCCTTTTACTGCAGCCTCGACAATCGTCGGGTTTCTTTTAATGAGTGATAATTACAGCGCAGCCATTAACCTTCTAACGAAGCGATTCGGGAGCAAGCAAGTGATTATAGGTAGTCACATGGATAGCTTCCTAAAGTTGACGCCTTTACAAAACGCACCGGACACTCGAAAACTGAGACAAACCTTCGACAAAATCGAAGCCCACGTAAGGGGATTACAAGCTTTAGATGTGCCTGTAGAAACGTATGGAAGTTTTATTGGTTCCCGTACTGATGTCCAAAATTTTCCGACGATATTCGCCTTTTAGTGGGCCGTGAAATCAAGGATGGAGAATGGAATCTTACTGAAATACTGCAACTTCTGCGAAACGAAGTCGAAAACAGGGAAAGATGTGAAGGAGTACCGGCCCTTACCACGAAACGGAAATCATACAGTCCAGATGATCGAAGGAGTGGAAAACGAGAGCCAACAAGCGCGTCTGCATTATTCACAGAAAACCCGCCTTCAAGTGCAACGCATTGTACATTTCGTAAACAGCTACACCCGACAGCGAGCTGTCACGT
>NW_028145477.1:107500-112500 GCF_977016875.1 Pavona decussata | reverse complement strand
AAGAACCCAATCCTTGTTCCGAAACTTCAAGACCACCAAGACAGGCAGCAGCAGCCACTTCCGACGTAATCAGGAGACTTGCTCACCAACAGTGAGCGGTTTGTCAAGGGGGGAGCGTCGAGAAAATGAACTCTAAACTGGAACTTGACGAAAGATTGAAATTAATGAAAAACTTTGAACTCGATCAATTGTTAACCAACCGGATGTGAAAAGCGAACCTTAATTATTTTTGTGATATCCGATCCATGTATTTTGATTGTTTTTAAGATTGGTCTAGACATAAGAAAGAACATTGCGAAACAGAACTCGAATAGCAATAGAGAAGCGCGCGGAGTTAAGAGATCGGATATAGTGATATGTTGTGAAGCCTTAGATTTTGAGCCTTAACGGCTCTCAATTAGCCATTAAAGGAAGTTTTCATTACAACATCAAAATCATCTGCCACATCGTACCTGCAGTGACATTGCAAGTGATCTCTTTCAGCGGAAGTAAGCCTAGTACCAACTGTGAGAACTCGATTTTCACCCTCGCTGTTTCTACCTGGTAAGCGACGAAATGGAATGAGGCTAAAACGTATAAGACTTTTGTCAAACAGCAACCATTCACTTTCCGTTGAATTATTTTTTAAATCTGAAATTCTA
Source organism: Pavona decussata (assembly GCF_977016875.1). Classification (NCBI taxonomy): domain Eukaryota; kingdom Metazoa; phylum Cnidaria; class Anthozoa; order Scleractinia; family Agariciidae; genus Pavona; species Pavona decussata. The sequence goes on along the minus strand of NW_028145477.1, from coordinate 111,859 downwards.
TACCCTGGAGGTATGATATACTATTTGTGACGCCATCAGTTTTCGTGATTCTAGAGGTTTTCGGCAAGTAAAGATGATTACGTAATTTAAATCAGACGAGGATTTTGGTCGAAAATTTTGAGGTAAATTTGGTTTATTTACGTTTTAGAAAAAACCAAGAAAGATTTATTGCTCGACGTTCCGGGGTCATCTTGACTCCATTATCAAGAGACTAGTAAAAAAGCATGCAAATAAGGAAAGGTACAAGAAAAGCATAAATTAGAGTAAACGGCCTAAACAAACATCCGTTTGCCCGTTCAGTGTTGGTTTACGCATGCGAATGTACAGCATTTCTTTAACGAAGCAATCAAATTTTCCGCTACATTTCGCGATGATGTTGAATTGCTCGATGAAGCGTTCAGGCATTTCACTATTGTGCTGGAGGTTGTAATGTTTGTAAATAGAAGATGACTTTCTAGTGTGCCCTTCTACGCGCTCGTGTAAGTGACCACGTGTTTAACCCACATACCCTGCATCACACAGGTTACATTTAAATTCATAAACGATACATTGTTGGTTGACAATAGGGGGCTTAATTTCCTGTCGCTTAAGTTGTTGCTCGAGCTTAGGGCTTACAAACAATGGTTGGACAGTCACGTTCAACTTCGAGCTTAGACTGTTCAGTTGTTGTTAAACATAATTAGCTGACAACTGGTCCTTGAAGGGTAACGCTAATATCTCAGTCTCCAATGGTACATCTGGTGATGGGCAGGGCTCTGCAAATTAAATCCTTCTCTCAACGAACCGCTTGATTGTAGTTTCAACCAGTAGCTTTGGGTATTTTTAAAAGTTATGAAAAACCCCTCTAAGGCGGTCACATTCCTCGGAGAAGAATGACCGGTTAGAAGATAATCGATAAGCGCGATTCACCATGGTGTTAATTAGGCTGCGCTTGTACTTAATGTCAACATGACTCTGGAAATGCAGAAGAAGACCCGTGTTGGTTCTTTTGGTGTAGACCTTGCTCTCAATAACCTCTTGATAATGGAGTCACGATGACCCCGAAACGTCGAGCAATAAATATTTCTTGGTTTTTTCTATGCCTTTGCTTTAGCAAATCCCTGCTGATCAAATTTACGTTTTAGTACTCTAAAAATCCCCAGTAAGGACTTTAAGATAGGACGATTACGGACCACTGACTACGGGTAGGACGCGCCAGGCCATAAAATCGTGGACTGGCGCGAGTACGCTGAAAGGGCACGAAAATCGAAGTGCATTTTGACATTAAGATTTCCACTACGCGATGTTAGACTACGGATGAGAAAATAGTAAGTAATAATAGAAGGCACACTTGGAGTACATTAACAGAGATTACAGAGTGAAAGTGAACCGGCGATAAAAAGAATTTCAGGCGATTCATAAGAACAGGCTTGGATTCTCAGTAGTATTACAGTAATCTGAAGCTGTGATAACAGAAAATTACAATTCAGTATTTTGAAACACAAATTCGATTGAAAACAAAACCCAAATACGGCAAAATAGTCGACTTACATTTGTCTAAGCTTGCCCTCATTAACATTGGCATTCGTAAGTAGAAACAAAGCGTAAAAGTCCTTAGTACATTCAGTAAAGCTTGTCACATTGTTCTTATTCAAACTGAAACTCAACATCTTAACCTAACACGAGGTCTTGCGTTATCAGGGTTAATATTTCAAATATTTCTTGTCAATCATCAAACGTGTCTCAGTCCCCGGAACAGAAAGCATAAGCTTCTTGCTTACTTTGTAGATCTGCACCGCCACCGAAAAGTAAACAAATGGATTAAAATTATTAAATTGCTTATGGTAGCAATATCGAGTTTGTAAGTGTGAATTTCATCTCTAAGCATAACTTACCTAGTAGTATCTCCATCTTTAGACATTGTGAATTCTGCGTTAAAAGAGAAACACAAGAAATGGCAGTAAGCTTATGACAGCTTAGTGTGCCATGTTTACATGGTCGTCACATCGTGTCAGTTAATTCGCGGCGATAAAAGAACAAGAACACATCTGCTCCACTACTTTAACTCAAGAGAAGAAGGCTTCAGTCTTTTTTACCTAACATTGTAAAATAGGAAAGAAAAACTGGCAAGAAACAGCAAAAAAATACTTACGTAGTCGCCACTACGTGAAACACACCACGTCCAACCGTAGCCGTAGTCCGTAGTCGTCCTATCTTAAAGTCTTCATTGGCTCTGGGTACTACTACCAGAAGAAAGAGAGTCGATCGTGAAACCCAGAAGGTACAAGACTGTCCTAAAACATACTAAGATACAAGCAAGCAAGCAAAAAATAAATGAACAAATAAATAAATAACCGACTGACTAACTAACTAATTAACTAACTAACTAACTAACTAACTAACTAACTAACTAAAGCAATCTTTATGCAAGTTACGAAATTTTTTAAAGTATGTGTGTTTTGGATGAAACTTCGTTCATCTTCAGTACAGAACACCCGCGAGTGGGTGTAAAATAAATGCATCTTGTATTTATTTTACACCCACTAGCGGGTAACTTTCTGCATTGAAGATGGATGAAGTTTCACCCGAAACAAATATACCCAAGAGAGGATGCCTCTGATGGTATACTTTAGAAAATGTCCTAACTTTCATAACAATTATCTCATGCTTGCTGGCACTACGAAAGTAATGAAATCTTTATTTAACCACGGTAACACAATTTAGGAAAAGCTGCTATTCGAGTGCGGTGACTTGAAACTGACGAATAGATACAAAAAAATGTAAAAAATCTAGTACCTAATATGATTATAATTAATATTAAATTAGAAGAATAGCAGTCAAGTTAAAAAAAGCTGTTTAAGGCAATCTTAAATGATTGTAGAAAGGGAGAGCTCGTTATTTTATCAGGTAATTTATTTTATAGCCTTGTTTCCCCCCTCCCCCCCCCCCCCCCCTCTCGTAACTGAAACATTTTTCATTTTTTGAGGTCGAGGCACGAAGTAATTCTTTTGGCTTGCACTCCTCAGGCCATAATGAGTGGTTACAGAAAACTTAGATATTTATGGCATAATCTATGGTGGACCTTATACATCACGGTGGCTACTCTTTTTCTGGTCTAGTTTGAAGGTCATCCCAATTAAGTGCTTGACAAAGGTTGTTCCGACCTTACTCTACATTGAAAATAGTAAACCATTTTCACTGTCATTACAAACACTCACTGCCTTTACTAAATTAAGATATGGGAGGCGTGATTTTGTTCTCGACCTCTGCTCTTATACAGTTGAAAATGATACACGAAGCCCGCCTATAACCACAATAAACAGCTTAAGACCCTCAAAACATCTTTAAAAAGTACGTACTTTCTCCAAAACTCAGAAAACCCATTTCCTCTTAACTAGACCTAAATGTAAAGTAAAAGGAAAGGATGAAAGGAGAAATCCGCCTTAATAATAACTGACGTCGCTGAGGGGATACCAAGTCCGCCGAAGGAAGAGGTCCAGCCCAACTAGCGGGTTTTCCCTCCTAGTCACACTAGGTAACTTTGCGACGGAGACCTTTGATTGATTGAAGTTTAACCGCAAAAGGAATCCAAGGTTGATGCCTGAGACGAAACAAATAGGAAACGGGTTGCAAACGGCAACACGGTGTGGAAGGGGGTAAAACTCACTAGCCCGGCCGGACCAGGAACCCGTCCTAAGACAGGTTATAGGGATTGGTTTAGATTTCCCTTCTGGTCACGACAGCCGGGCAGTAGGAAACACAAGAGTTTCCACGCTTCCCAAGACCAGAACCAAAACCGAATTGAGCCAGTCGACAGCCCTGTACGAATTATCTTGCCTTTTAAAGATGAGAAATCCGCCGACTCCGTGCGCAGACAACTAAGCAATCTTGGAAAGAAAATCGATCGTGTTCTACAACCAGTGTTTACAAGTAGGAAAATCTCGGAAGATCTGAAAGTCACGGAAACAAAGTCCTCATTGGTAAATCAACAAGGCGTTGTGTATGAGTTTAAGTGCAATTCGTGTGATGCGAATTATATAGGCTACACAAGCCGTCTCTTCCACCTTCGCATTGAGGAGCACAAGTATTCCGTCATCGGCAAACATCTTAAGGACCAACACGATCAAAGACCGAAAAATTTTCACGAGCAGTTTACCATCCTAAAGAAATGCCGCGGGAAATACGAGTGCCTTATTTACGAGATGCTTCTAATAAGGAAAAAGAGACCGACTCTTAACACTCAAAAAGACTCCATACCAGCAAAACTGTTCATTTAATTTTGCACATTCCTTTGTTTTACTCCATCTCGTTTTATTCTTATGTAATTTCACAACTTCCTTTCTTTATATAACATTACCGATCTTATTATAATTTACATTT
>NW_028145477.1:77500-102500 GCF_977016875.1 Pavona decussata | reverse complement strand
CATGGTACAAATATTAATTTATGTCTCTTCGTTAATACCATGTAATAGTTTTCTCAAGTTTTTGTCTGTGGCCGTTACAATCGGCATATTTATACGGTCACTATTTGTGACTCTCATTACGCGATAAATTGAAGGCCAACTTTGGCTGCAATAAATGGTTTCTGGTATATGTCGTTTGGATATCAAATCTACATGAAAGGAAAGCTTAGTCATTGAACTTTAATCCTGGAAAGTTACAGCTTTGGAAATAAAGATTTCCCGTGTCAGTAAAATAAACTGGCCTGGCATATAAGCAGCAAAAATTGTATGCAAATTTGGAGTCGATTTTAGAAATACATCTAAAAATTACATTTAAAGCTTTGAAAAACGACTTACCATTATATGTATCTCGTTTCTTTATTCCTTGAAATATGGTTCAGCTTTGATACGGTGTGTAGCGACATATTGCAGTGTAAAATACTCGCGACTGAATATTATATTTTGAACGGAAAACCTTTGCCGGAGGAGGATTCATTTTCAACGCGCTGGCCGAATCGAAATTGTGATCGATGTAGAGCGGGATTTGCCGAAAAGTTATTTCACGAATATAATAAATGTGTCTTTAATATATTTTGTAATAAAAAGGAAGGACTTTTCGCAGCAAACCTTACGACCACCAAAGGTATGCCAAATTGGATTTTAATTAATTTTATCGTGACCTTAATATGACCTTGGAAAGTAACGCAAGCCGCTCGCAACGCGACCGTTTGTTTATTACGTACCCCACCCTCCAGGAGCGGCGGTGGTTTTTGCAAAGAAAAATAAATAAAAAAAAACAACAACAACAACAGCAAAACAGAACAATGCCTTCTTTTGAATTCTTACCCCCACTAAAAGCAAGAAAACTAAAATATTACTCCCACAAGAACTAACTCGTTCTCAAAACGTACCCCCAACCCTCGCACTCTGGAACGTTTGTAGTGATATGTTGACGTTTTGTGCTACATTTCTAGACAAAAAAATCGCTACTCCAGCTGGAAAAAAATCATTGCGCCGTTAGAGGGTGGTAGAGATAAGCAAAAAATGATCAAAAATCGTGAGTGCCGAAAACAAAATTTTCTAGGGGAAAATGTTTTTAAATTGGGAATCTCGGGAATCCCATTTGGCACGTTTTCCACGAAATTTGTACAGGAACCTGATGCTGCATAATTGTAGCCAATACAAATTTTTGTTTATGCCAAAAAGCTCCCCCCCCCCCCCCCTCCCTTCCGCAAAATATGTGTTTTTCCAAAACTGTTACTCTCCCCCCTCTAAAACCACCGGGTGAACATATTAAAGGAACTATTTTTTCCCATGCTTGAACGAAATAAGTATTAAACAATCTACTAAATTAAAGCTCACATGGTTCTTGATAGTGTAGTTGCGGAGTGGTTTAGCAACTGCAACTGGCCACGACCTTATGAAGAAGTTTAATGTACAGTGCCTTGCGACGAATGGGTTTCTGAGGCACCTCCAATTCCAGTTCCTTACAGATGTTTTGCAGCATTGCAAGCTTCAATCTCTCCGGCGATCCATCCTTCTTCATTGCACAAATATCGTACTGATGGTACGTGATGGGGTGCTGTAGCCAGGGTGATGGAGGTGACCACTTCTCTTGCCCGTGCAAGTGAAGTTCCCTTCCTCTTGACAGGCCTGTATGTTAGCATCGTCAGGAATTTGCTGGCGCACCTTCGCAGCTAGGCGGGAGAAGTATGATGTAATCTGCTGCGGTGTCAGACCAAAGAAATTCTCGCTCGGTGCTAGCCGGGTTCTTTTCTTTTCTACTCTACGCCCATTGTGAGGCCAGTCGAGCCAGCAAAGCATTTAAATTAAGGAACAGTATCGTAAAACACGGCGACGTCAGAAATAGAAGGTTTTTGTGATCTTCGTGACTACGCTATCCTCATTGGTCCTCAATAGGGTCCAATAGCTGAACTCCTAGCAGTAGGCAGTTATAGGTCGTTATAGGCTACGCAGTAATCGGTTACCTGCTCGGGATAACAGCAACTTCCTTTGGCTGTCAAGGGCTTTATCGCCACTCATCTTGTGGTTTTCCAAATGCCTCGAAACGTCTCTTTCACATTGTTTCAGGAAAATCACTCGGTCTGCCTTGGATAATCACTGCTCAATCCGCAGGCTGTTGCACTCTCCAGTAGGGAGGAAAAACTGCACGATGGCGAAGCCATAGAGATCAACACAGATTAAAATCCTTCTAGCCAAGCGTGGCTGGAGTTTTTGTTAGTATCTTTCGTAAGTCATAATTTGATTAGCAGTAAAATTACCACAGCACGTGCAAAAAAAAGAATTGTGAAATTCCGTCTGACGCATACGGTGGCCCAGGAGGCTCAAACACAAACAAAAAAGAAAACGCAAACAAAAAAAAAAGAAAACGCAAACAAAAAAAAAAAGAAAACGCAAATAAAAAAAGTAAAACACAAACAAAAAAAAAGAAAACGCAAATAAAAAAAATAGAAAACGCAAATAAAAAAAGCAAAACGCAAACAAAAAAGCAAAACGCAAATAAGAAAACGGAAATAAATATTGCTCTAAGTGTGGATTACGTCTTTCCAATCCCACAAGTGAATCATCCAACAAGACTATAGGGTTCGAGGAATTCAGAAAAAGGAAAGAAACGGAGCGATCGACCCGATTTCAGCCCAGGAAAAAGCTCAAGGCATCGAGTACAGCGGGCAAGTTGAAGGCCAAGGAAACTGAAGTGTCAATATAGGCTACATGAAACTGGAGGCTTCAGGGAATCTGAAGAGATGCCGAGGCAAGACTTTGCCAGTGAAAGTGAAACCAACAGCAAACGCTCAGTGCATTTTGGATAAAGGTCTCACTAAGCACGCAAATCACGACAAGAAGGTCCATGAAGGGTTGGAATACGTTCTGCTATACCCTGATCACAGTGAAGTCACAAATTTACCAGGCACAAACGAAGAATTTATCCTAGAGAAGTAAGAGAGGATGTAGGGAAATCCTACAATCGCATCACGCTTTTCATAGCCTCCAAAAGTGACTTTTTAATATCCGAGTTGCCATCCCTAGATGGGCTAGATGATGATATTGAGGATGATTTATACGATGGTATCGATCTCGAAAAAGACGTTTTCGTAAAGAAGGAAACTGCAGTACACGAGAAAGCTAGACCCTCTGACGAAAAGCTGACCAGCATTACACCATGTCTAAGGGTCTGAACTTCAGCGGGGCTTGAATAAGCTCTCTGCAAAGGTTTCTAAAGGGACTGTTACTTATTTGTTTAAAATAAAAAAATATTCACCGCACTTGCCTCTATATCAGTGTTACACAATCTGCTATTCAGTCCGATGAAATTCCCAAAAGTCAAGAAACAACTTTTCCTTACTGACTTCAGTACATTTTCTTTTAAAATGTGTAGGAAGAGGTTAAAACATCTGGAGAATTTTTCACTGGTGATCATTTAACAAAGCGACGGCAGTTTTCTATGGTCTATACTCTTATAGATCATAAAATGACGTCAAAAATGTTCAAAACTCAAGTGGAACCACGAGCCGCAGGCGAGTGGTTTCACTGCCAAGTTTTGGACATTTTATGGCGTCATTTTATGGTCTATAAGAGTATAGACCATAGAAAACTGCCGTCGATTTGTTTTTTACAATAACATGGAAAAAATACGAGCAGAATTGGTTATTTTTTCGTTGAGAAAGCGCGCGCGTTACATCTGACGTCATTTTTATTGTCTGTACTCTTATAGACAATAGCTACGAGCCAATCAGCGCACGAGAATTTGGACAGTTATTGTAAAATTCTAAATACTCGTATCTTCTCTCTTTCATTATACATTGATATATTGCATGGAGAAATTTGATGCTGATCACTGTTGTGACTTGCAGTCTTAATGACTAACAAGGTTTACAAGGGGTGCTTAATCAAATCAGACTGCTCTGCAGGCTGGAAGAATTAGCATATACACTAATTGGACTTCACTAATCGTACCATCCACATGCCAGCAGAAATTAGGACTGTAACTGGTATATCTCCGTCTTGCCAACCTTCTGCGTCTCCTTTCTCTCGTACCAGCAGGATTTAGCTCCCGAAGAATATTAGCAACCCTTGCTCTTGGCACGTGAATGTGATGATTCAATCTTAGCGAGTGCCAAACTGCTCGGTAACCTCCAAGTTCGCCAGGTCTGGATATTTCCCTTCGCACGATTTCCCTAAGTTCTTGATCGCCTGCGTCCAAGCCACGTCTACTGAGACCGTAGTCACGAAGCCGTCGTTTCAAAGTTGCAAGACTTAGCCTGACTGCATGTCGATTGTTTAGGAAGTCAACAATGACTTGATTTTCAAATCCAAGATGAAAATAGTGTTCAACCAATCGTCTTAATTCCTCTCTGTCCGTGACATCTTCGGTGGTAGAATGTTTTCTTTTTTCTGTGAACAAAATGGCGCGGATGGCGCGAAAATACAATCCTAGAGCTCAGTCCCTACGCGTTTTTTTTGTTTACTTCCGTTTTGTTTTTTATTTCCGTTTTCTTATTTGCGTTTTGCTTTTTTGTTTTGCGTTTTGCTTTTTTTTAATTTGCGTTTTCTTTTTTTGTTTGTGTTTCACTTTTTTTATTTGTGTTTTCTTTTTTTGTTTGTGTTTTCCTTTTTTTTATTTGCGTTTTCTTTTTTTTAATTGCGTTTTCTTTTTTTTATTTGCGTTTTCTTTTTTGTTTGTGTTTGAGCCTTCTGGGCCACCGTAGACGCAAGATCTCGGTTACACTGAATACCTACAATACAGTAACATGATGATGTTTTCATTTACCGAACGTAGACCTCTTTTTATTTTACTTCTTTTTAATTTCCTCTTATAGGCAAAAACATAAGGACGGTGAGATACATTTATTTCGCTGCAATATTTCCGTGACATACAGCTGCTCGCGCCGACCCGATGTTCGCAACCTCATGTGATTACGTGACTTCTATAATTATTCAACATTTTTGAATGACGTCTTGCGGGTCACGGGAAGGGGTCATTCCTGTTGCTTATTACAACTGGTTGATGATTGATATCTTTGCTCATATGTGCCATAAGAAGTTGAAATTGAATTGAAACCAGGGTTTTCCAGTGCATTAGTGTTTGTATCGTTCTCAAACAAGGCGATATCACTATAAACCGCTGTACGTCGTCCGCCGTGGGAATGTCCCCAGGTACAGTTGAATCCACAGATCCCTATGTTTTCAAAATACCGTTTAATCTCTGATTTAGCCGTCCTTATTCACGATCAAAACACCACTTATGAAGGGAGAAAGTCACTCAAGGACAGGCGATAACGGTAAGTCGTCCATTTAGGGTTAAATAAAATCCTTTAGATATCTTTGACGAATCAACTCCCAATTTGCACACAATTAATACCCGCTTGTATGCCATGACAGTTTATTTTCCTGACACGGGAAATTTTTATTTCCAAAGCTGTAACTTTCCAGGATTATAGTACAATGACTAAGCTTTCTTTTCATGTAGATTTGATGATCAAACGACATAAACCAGAAACCATTTATTGCAGCCAAAGTTGGCCTTCAATTTATCGCGTAATGAGAGTCACAAATAGTGACCGTATAAATATGCCGATTGTAACGGCCACAGACAAAAACTTGAGAAAACTATTACATGGTTTTAACGAGCGAACAAAAAGTAATAGTTGTGCCATGTTTCGTTTTTATAGGATCTTCTTTACGCGCACACCGTCTCCCTGAAGTTCGGCGAGAATCCAGGCCTTTTATAGAGCCCAAAGTCGCCATTTTACCCGATTTTCAAACTTCTTAAAATTTCTCCCGTTAGATAAAGCGTTGGAATTTTTGGCCAAATAAAAAAAATCCGATTTCTCGTGAGTGTCTTTTGATTTTCGATTTTCTTAGAATTTTACTCTCAGCCTGGGGAATGTTCTTAGCATGTTCTTAAATTTTAATTATTCTCAGCCTCAACGTTTTTATGAAGAAAGGTTCTTATAAGACAAAGAATGTACACCTTTTTAATTTAGGCGACTTATACGAACATTGAATTTGAATGAAGACAACAGGAAGACTTAAAAGACACCACTCTCGAACCGACTGATCAAACAATCGAAAAAAGATTAACTTCAATTTTATTTTTTTCCAAAATGAGGAGGTGTTTTCAACCAAACGAATCGAAAGCAGCTGTAAAATAGGAACCATAGAAAACGTAACCAAAGAAAGAAGCGATTTTGTTGATTTTAGAATTACAGTCGCCTGTAATCCCAATTTCTCGAGCCCTCGATTTCCCAAAACTCCCGGTAACTCGAACTACGCTTCACTGTAGGTCTACCCCGATTTTTCGAGCCCTCGATAATTCGAAACTCTCACAAACTAGAAACAATTATTTGCTCCCATAAGTGCAATTGAACCAGATAACTACAGTGTATTTAGAGATCCCTCGCGTGAAAAAATACCTCAACAACTTGGCCTTATTCCATTCCCAATTTCTTGAAGTATTTACGTTTCCTTTGGAAGTTCGAGAAATCGGGATCGTACCGTACTCTATGTTTGCTCCGCGTATCATCACGTACAACTGTACTGTTTTGTTTGTTATAGATACAACTGTACTGTTTTTGTTTGTTATAGAGTGTGTTAGTTCTTGTCAAATTCATATTTAAAGTTGTACTAAATTTTAGCCTTCACTGAACACTCGCCTTCCACCAATGTGGCTTGGTCTCGATTCCCGGACTCTGCGTCATATGTGAGTTGAGTTTGTGGTTGGTTCTCGTCCATGCTCCGAGATGTTTTCCACTGGTACTCCGGTTTTCCCTTCTCCTCAAAACCAACATTTCTAAATTCTAATTTGATCTGGATTACTGTGAAGCACTCTCCGTGTTGTTGACATGAAATAAATTACTTCACTTCACTTCACTTCACTTCACTTCACTTCACTTCACTTCACTTCACTTCACTTCACTTCACTTCACTTCACTTCACTTCACTTCACTTCACTTCACTTCACTTCAATTCCCTTCCCTTCCCTTCCCTTCCCTTCCCTTCCCTTCCCTTCCCTTCCCTTCCCTTCCCTTCCCTTCCCTGCCCTGACCTGCCCTGCCCTGCCCTGCCCTGCCCTGCCCTGCCCTGCCCTGCCCTGCCCTCCACTCCACTCCACTCCACTCCACTCAACTCCACTCCACTCCACTCCACTCCACTCCACTCCACTCCACTCCACTCCACTTCACTTCACTTCACTTCACTTTACTTTACTTTACTTTACTTTACTTTACTTGGTTACAGTGGTTCATCGGGTGAAGCAAAAATCCTTGAAACTCGTAATACTTAAACGATCCGATCAAGCGGATTATGGTTTTATGGTTTTGTGTTAAAGTCAGAACGGCCAGAAAGTTCTAACGGAGACTCAAAACTTAAAACGTGCTAAGAAAATGCGATAGCTACATTAAATACCAGCCGTTATCAAAGATTATAGGACGGCATATTGCATATTGAGAGATTTTGATTTGAGACTCAAACGGGGTATATCTGGTATTATTAAAACCTTGGAAATTCAGTGCCACAAAAATAATACCGTGAATCTCATCACGACTGATCCTGCTTTATAATCGAAGAGTGAAAGGAACAGAACCCTCTGAACTTGAGTTGAGACGAAGTTTCACTGTTGCAAATGCGAACAGTCTTCGTCAATAACCGAGGTCAATAGCCCCTGAAAAAATTTTTGGAGGCTAATCTAGTGTCCGACCTCCCGCCCCTTCGCCTATTGCAGAGAAAGGTTCGAGTTCCTAACCGGCATCATAGAACTCGCGTTCTTCGACCGTCGAACGCAATACTATTGCATTATTATTGATGCTTTTGTGTTTGAACAAACACACAAGTATCATAATGTAACTGAGTTGTTTGAATAAAGTGATTCTAATTATCTTTTGATCAAAATAGACGAAGCTAAACTGGATATAGAAAACATTTCCCGTGCATGAAAACTCTACGGACGTATTTACAAATGAATCTAAGCTCTGAGGAACTGGATGTAAAAGAGAGTCATCAAGGGCTGAGAAGGAGTCGAATATCTTATATAAAAGAAGTGTTCTAGAAACAAAGGTGGACATAAGCAAACAGATCCGCACAGAACGTGCATGAGTTATTTGATTAGATTGTGCTTTACCTTTTGCCAGTAGGAATTTGTAGAATATTTCTTATCTTAAAACTTTGCTGATGTGTTGACTGCTATAAATTTGGCGCCAAAAATATTACCACAGCGTTTAAAGGGGCACTGTCAACTTTGTGACCGCGCTGACCTGGACACTAGTTTTGTCAGTTTGAAAAGCTTCTACCTCAACCTGAAATCAAAGTACGCGTCGAATACATCTAGAAATCCGCTTCAATCTTCCCAGTGTTTTATTGGATTTTAATCTTTTACTAAAAACGTGTTTCTGACTATGCTTTTGCTCATCCTAAGATACTATTTTATCATATTTGGTTAAAAACAGTATGGATCGCGTCTCCAACGGAACATGAAAAGAAGAGGTGGGAAACGTGAAGAGGCCGGGCGGAAGAAATCGCCTGCGTTGACTAAAATAACGAGAGAAATCAATCAAAAACATTGGAGAGCAAATCACCATGATTTATATTTGAAAAATTGCATTTCCTCAACCTTGCGAAAGGTTCGAGCAGAGGGAATCTTCATAAACGATTCGAACTTCGCGTCATGACTGCTTGGTTTGGAACTCAGGCGAAGACAGGCTTTGGTACACAGTCGATTATCTCCTCGACAAGGACAACCTCTAGTAGAACCTTGTTTTCCACGGGTCGAGCAAGCTTTCTTGCAATGACGTGGGTTTGGTTCCTAAATTTAGATAGTAGAAAAGTTTTAGAAATTATAAAATCAACATAAATGATTGAAAGCAGAAATAAAGCTTACAGGTCGTTTCGCTTCACTGCAGTTCAATCGACACGCTACGTTTTAAAATTGACATATTCTCTAATATTTGAACTCAATTTGCTTCTCATGCAAACACTGTGACACGTAGAAACAGCTAAGATAATTTTTCACACGACTGGATACCGAAATAAACGATTAAATGATTCTTCGACTTCAGAGGTATTCGTTGACGTTTGGCTTTCCCTGGACAAGTCCATGAGTGAATTCTCCATGGTATCAAGAAAATGAGTGTTCTAATATGACATTAGGTCTATAATTATTCCTCGCGAAGCGAGGTTAATAAATTTGTCGGGCCGAAGGCCCGCCGAAGGCCGCGCTCGGGAGCCAAGCCGTGCGAATTCGAGCCGAACATATATTTATATATATGTTTATATATTTCCGTGAAGGTGTCCGTGCTGTTGCCTGGTAACAGTGCGCAAACAAAGTATGAATGACGTCAGACTGTCTGGCGTCGTCTGAAAAAAATTTGCATACATCGGAAAAAATATGCGTGCATGATCAAATTTCAACTGCAACGTTCATCAATATTCACTGGATACAGAACTATCTCTCCAGAATATTTTCCCTTTCTTTTAGGAATCTTTTTTGTGAAAGATTGCATTGAAGAAACTACACGTTTGTGGCCGCGGTAAAATAATTTTCCGTGGGAAATAAATTCATCGAACACGACAGCGCTGCACGCCCGTTGTACATTACGTCGCGTCAGAAATAGATTTTCAACCGCAAACTAGCCTTTGGAACTACGAAAAGACCATGCTCATAAAAAGAATCCTATGCCCCTTTAAATCTCCTCATTTGATGCTACAGTACGAGTAAAAAGGGTTTTCCACCCAGCCCCAGCTTTGCAAGGTTTTGCGAGTCACGTATTTCTAGTCACTATAATAATAATTTTGACTGGCAAATACTTCGACTCGACAAGGTTTGTTTAGATTTTTCTAAGGAAGCTAAAGGATGCGCTTCTCAGCGCGAGACTTCTGATGCTCGATGAAGGGTGATATGCAAATCAGCTAAGAAATGGTATGTAATGCGCATAAGCACCAGCTGACTGTGTCCCTTTTATACTTATTCCTGATAAGATTAGTTTTTTCCACAGCTTGCTCCTCTAAACAAGTCCTTACCGGATCAAGAGGATCCTTTTCAAGCCCAAATTTTCCAAACAATTTTCCAAGCTACATCGAATGTACCTGGCATATCACAGTTCCTAGAGGCTACATCATCAAACTCAGCTTCCGTAACTTTAAATTAGGTCACCGGCTGTCGAGAAACGGATCACGTCTTACAATCACAAATGTTGCTTCTGACGATGGATATCAGCCATTTCATTTGTTTGGTGACTACTTTCCTCCTCCAGTGTACTCTGTGGGCAATTCCATTCAAGTGAACTTTATGTCTCTCAGTGGTCAGTACTCGGGATTTAATGCATCATACACGGCCATCACTAATGACTCAGGTACGCTTTCTTACGGAGTTTCCTAGTCTCTGTCATGCCAGCATAACATCATGAATATAACATAACGCAACATAACATAACATGACGTGACATTATGTTTATACTTTAGACAACCCTGATTTATGAGCACTAACTTGAAAACTGCTAATCGGTATTTCTCTCGGTTATGTTCTTAATATTTTTTTTTCTAATAGTAAACTATTACATCGGGTGATTTTCTTAAAGGGGAATTGAAGACTCATGGTGTTTTTGACCTGTTTGGTTAAAAATGTTTAAATAAGACCTTCACTTAGCTACAAAACAATTTTAGAACAACGAGCGGAAAGAGGTCAACTCAATTCTTGAAAAGAACAACTCGTGATCTGTTCTAGCGCGTTTGAAAACAAAAATGTGAGAACTTGAAAAACGTTAGCCTAACATTTTTCAAGTTTCAATCCATTCCGACCTACTCTATCTCTAGCCAGAGGCACTAATCGACAGTTTTATTGCACTAGGGTGATAATTAAGAACAAAACTAGACAATTCTTTTATGTTTATGTTGAAAGACAAACATTTTTTGGGTTTTGAAATGACATCAAATTCGCGTGATACTTTCCCTTTAACAAAGGGGAAGAAGAGCTACAGAAAGATCCTACTCGCCTGAAATCTTGGAGCAATGACTGGCTGCTGAGATTTGACACTGATAAATGCGAAGCAATGCGCATTTTCAAAAAGAATGATTAATCAAGTCCTAAATATCATCTACGAGGTAATCAGTTGAAAGCTGTATCTGAAGTTAAGGATCTTTGAATGAACATTACTTCGAACCTGTCATAAATTATGCAAGGCAACAAATGCGCAAATTAATATGGCAAACAGTGTGCTTGGATTCATAAGACGAACGGTGGGTCCTAAAAATCCTGAGTTATTTTCGAAACTTTATAAGATCCTAGTACGTCTGTTACTCGTAATTAACATAAGGGAATTTTTTGTCTATTTTCTTCGAAATATTGCAGTTGTCATGCAACTACTAGCTAACCCATTTGAAATACAATTAGTTTGTATAATATATATTTCCGAGAGAATGACAAAGTTATCGCTCGAATTCAAAATGTAACACTCTAAACAGTTTTTCATTGCTCTGTATTCATATACAAAAAAATATTCACAGCTAGAGTGAGTGATATAGAGTGGTGATAGCTAATCATCACAGCAAAATTCGTAAAGGCCGTTGCCGTGGCGTGTTTCCCATAACGCAACGTTAGAATGATCGACATATTTCATTATTGTACTTCACGCAACTAGTACGTCTTTCACTAAACAGAGGAGTAACAATTTGCTCATTTCTTAAATAAAGCTGTACGAAACAGCGACATTTTCTACCTCTCAGTCGATAGCTAGGGTCAATGTTTATAACTACAGTGAAGTATCCGAGTTGCATTTACCTGCCGCTTCAATGCCGCTCATCTGAGATAAAATTCCACTTTGCCCGGCGCTTTGGCGTATTTTCGAGTAGAAGGTTTTATCTACACGTGGTACTGCTCACTGGAGACGAAACTTCCATCAGACAAACGTTGCGGTACAGTCAACTCTCTCAAAGCGACCACTTCTCGTAAGCGACCACCTCCCGTAAGCGACCACTTCGTAAAATACCGTTTTGTTTCTCAGTTAAATACTGTTTCAAGAGCTCTCTCGTATGCGACCACCACTCAAATTTCTAAGGGACCGCGACCACTTTTTTTGGCCAGAAATTTGACATATTCTTTTGTTTTCTGTTTCCGGTAAGCGACCACCCAACATATTCGCGTATGATCTGAGTAAATGATTACTCAGAAGCAACAAAAGTTCAATTTTTAATGACGCTACCCCGGACAACTGACAGTTTACAGACAGAGAAGATTACTATCTGTAGGTAAATGGGAATTGTTTCAGTGATCTGTTCCAAAATGTTACACAAAGTTTCGTCAGAAGAATAAATAGATGTGAAAAAATCAAATAAATTAGTTTCTATTTGCCTAATTTTAGCTGCTAGGGTAATATTTTTAGGTAATTAATTTATCAGTCCAACATTAGGCTTATTTTATTGATCTTTCCCGTAAGCGACCACCTCCCGTAAGCGACCACTTTGTCGTGCACCAAGGGTGGTCGCTTACCAGAGAGTTGACTGTTGGTCCCACTTTAGATGTGCTTCATAAAAAACTATAGCGCTAGCGTTAAAGTGTAATATTTGTTTAATATATCAAATCATGAATTCTAAAGGAGGATTAATACACGTCTTTTGTTTTCCTTGGATTTTTTAAAAACAATAGAGATTGTGTTTCAAGGAGGCCTTCGAAAAGACGTCATGAGCTCAATGATGTACACACTTTTTTATGAACAAACTTACTACTTATTAAGTCCAACTATGGCTTGTTTGTTGACGAAAATAAATTACGCCAAAAGTTACATGACCCAATAAACTTCAGAGCTTGTTGGTCTAAAATATACATAAAATTCTTATCGTGTTGTTCTTCTCAACCAGTCATCACCAGTCCTTTCTACCCCAGAAATTACCCAGACTACCAGGAATGCCGCTGGCAAATCAGAGCAAGTAAAGGAAAACACGTCGTGATGATGATAGAATACGTAAACATTCGGCAACATTACGGCCAAACATGCCCTTGGGATTATTTTCAAGTTCAAAATGGCTTCTCCTCTGATGGTTACAATGATGAAAGAAGATGTGTTTACAATAATGTAAAATATTACTCAATGTTTGAGAGCCTGACGGTGCTGTTTGTATCTGATGGTTGGTCCCGCAAACAATATCGTGGATTTAAGGCAACTTATATTCAAGTAAACCACACTGGCTTAATCCCTGGTAAGTAAAAAAAAGGGGGGGGGGGGGGGATGACGGAAGGGAGCAAATTCCATGGCTGTGACATAAATCGACGACCATTTTCTTGCAAATAATTTTGGGCCCATGCGGAGACGTTGCATCAGTGAAGTTGAAATCGGTAGAAAATTGATGTATACCAATGAAACGCAAGAGTTAACCAAAATTCATAAAGACGAAGTTACAACTGGCCAGGATGCACACCAATTTTCAGAATACGTTATTGTCCTGTGTTATACGTCCGCTGCAAAAGGCAGCGGGAAACAGTCGGTGTCAGTTTAAGTAAAGTATTTACAGTGGCGAGATTGTTATTCATTCGCCGAGGTTGTTTGTTTTCTCAATTTTTATTTTGCTACTTTTTTTTCTGGTAATTATACTTATTCGTGATACACATGGCAGTTCCGCTACAGTGTCCAGTATAATTAATTAGAAAACCATATTTGAAGCTCAACGATGGGCAGAAAACTCTGACGAAGAAAGCTGAGATACTACAAAAAATGCAAAAATTTAAAAGATAAAAGTTGACGATCAACGGACTTTCAAATGCGTAAAAGATCACACATAAAATTCGAGACAGAAGCGAAAGTATTTTCTTTCAGTCGAGTAAGTGGAACAGGTGTCTGTTGTAAAGCGCAGGAAAAAAAAAAAAAAGAAACTTGTCCTAGCATCTTGAAAAAACACGAGAAAAGCATTGTAACAAGCCGAAAGAAACTTTAGTCAAAAAGAGAAAATTTATTCTAACTTATTTCCTTGACAGAATCCTAAAGTCAGCGATTCTAGATTTAC
This sequence comes from Pavona decussata, assembly GCF_977016875.1. Classification (NCBI taxonomy): domain Eukaryota; kingdom Metazoa; phylum Cnidaria; class Anthozoa; order Scleractinia; family Agariciidae; genus Pavona; species Pavona decussata. Next base: position 88,478 of record NW_028145477.1, on the reverse strand, counting down.
TTTAATTTTGTCCTTACAAAGGCGATGATAAAGGCATCAAATGGCTATTGACAGAGAGCGAATTCAAGAATTCATTGAAAGGCTTAATCAATTGAACAATCGTTTGTCTCACGATGTAGTCACTCAAGACGTTTCGACTACTTTCTGCTAGTCTTTATAAGAAGATGAGGTCCACTGATCACGCTTCAGTGTTTACTTTACAAGGGTCCACATGTGATTGGCGGATTTCAATCCTCGCTGCTTCTCCTCAACTTCACTGACTACATCGTCAAAGCCTTTGCGCAAGCCGTCTCACTGAGAACTAAGGACAAAAATGCTAATTTTAAGTTCTACTGCTTATTGGGGCAATAATGTTTTACTAGTTCGAATTAATGACGTCCTGGCTAATACGTTTGCTTTTCCCCACAGCTTGTACCTCTGGAGACATTCTCACTGGATCAAGTGGATTCTTTGCGAGCCCAAACTTTCCAAACAACTTCCCTCAATACAGCAGATGTATTTGGAACATCACAGTTCCCTGTGGCTACATCATCAAGCTCACTTTCCATCATTTTGAATTGCATCGATATTATTACAACCGTGCTACTCTTGTCACCATTACAAATGTAGCTTCAGATGATAGCAGACAGCCATTTCAGCTGTATGGTCAGTCTGTTCCTTCTCCAGTGTACTCTGCGGGGAATTCAATTCAAGTGATATTTACCACATTAACTGAACAGTACTCAGGGTTTAATGCTTCTTACACGGCCATCACTTATGAGTCAGGTGAGCCTCCTTCCATATGTTTCTTTCTCTTCATCACAGTAATTGTGTGGGTTGTCACAAAGCTTTGTTGGTGCGTAGAAATGAAGAGTACTTCATGCCGACGTCATCTTCGAAATCGTTACAAACATCATCAATCAATCGGTTACGCAGTGTATATCCACTGCGATTGGTAATTAATAGCACTAAGCGTTGGCTGGCTACCCGAAGAATACCTCAGTATTGTAAAGGAGAGATCAAAATTCTCCCGAATTTCCAACTTAACAACGTTGCTCCGAGTAACCTATTTAAGCACTAAAAGATTAACAAAATGCATTAAATACACGAATGTTTCCCGGTAGTAATTTCCTTTGTTTTATCACCGCTCTTCATTCATTGTGTATGAGTTTGAGAAGTTTTTAATGGGAAGATGAAGGCTATTAGACAATATACATTTTTTCTCACAGAAAGGGTCAGGATTCGGAAACTTGGCGGCACACCATCAAAGAAAGTTTTTCGTAGTACATGTTCTTGCTCAACCTGTCCCAGCCTCCTCGCAACCTGAGGGACTAGAAGTTTTCTTCTATAATATGCTCCACTTGGTTATGCTTCATCAAATACTGTAGCGCTAACGTTAAAGTATAATAATTGTTTAATATACCAAATTATGAATTCTAAAGGAGGAGTGTAACAAACACGTGTCCTTTATTTCCCTTATAATAATAATAATCTTTATTGAGGAAATCAATTTCACTAATAACTGATTTACAAAAGATTTGGATTTTTACAAAAACAATAGAGGTTATTTTCAAGGGAAGCCTTCGAAAAGACGCCTTGAGCTCAATTATGTACACTTTCTATAAACAGTTCTCAGGGTTTAATGCCTCTTACACGGCCATCACTTATGAGTCAGGTGAGCCTACTTCCATATAGTTACTTGTCTTCGTCATAGTGTCGTAGAAATCGGGAGGACTTCATGCCCACATCATCTTTGGAAGCGTTATGCACATCATCAGTAAATTGTGTATCCTCTACCACTGCCCGAAGAATATCTTGCCGTACTGTAAAGGAGAAATCAAGATTCTCAAAAAATTTGCAAGAAATCAATTAATGATATATAAAAGTTGCTCTGTTTGGCCTATTTAAGCACAAAATGCTCAAAATGCTTCACGGTAATGATTTCCTTTCTTTTTCTCTGAATCAATTATGCACGAGTTTGAGAAGTTTTAATAAAAAGTTCTGTCAATGTTGAGAGGTATGCTTGCATATTTTACGTCAGTTAATGCCAATTTCAAAAATCTGTTTTTTCTTTCCTCAAATTTTCTGATAACTGTAGATTATAATTTCTAAGGAAGCCTCCGAAAAGTAATTCCTCGGGGAAGATATCTGTATTTTCCATTTTTTACAGCCAGCCAACGTTTCTCGAAAACTAAGAGCAAATTTCATTTATACTCATTTTTAGCAACTATGGCTTAGTTGTTGACGTAAGTAAACCACCCCTAATGTCAAATGACCGAATTTTAATTTGATAAGGCTTTTCGTCTAAACTTTTGCAAGGCCTGGGATAAGAGAATAGGTGTTGGGTGTTTGTGTTAAGGGAGACTTTTAACTGAGCAGCTCCTTCTAAATATGCCAAGAAAGTGCAAGTTACTCTGGCATTTACAGAGATAGGCTTCCTCTGCCCCTGCTGCAAAACCGTCAAACCACCAAACTAACGTAGGTGACTTCGTTCTTTTCTCACTTACTTCACTTACTTCCTTGACCCCAAGGGGGAAACGAGCAGGGAATTCTTCTTCGCCATGCCATACCGTCACGTTCAACCACTGCCGCTTCACTCCACGATGAAAAACCCAAGGCTTTTCTTTCTTTCTCTGCGGTTTTGCGCCAGGTCTCTCTTGGTCTGCCACGACTTCGCTTTCCCGTCGGAGCCCAGGTCAATGCTGTCTTGGGGTGTCAGTTGGCATCCATTATGAGAATGAGGCTAATTAACCTCCAGCGCCGCCGGTAGATTTGCTTACTGATTGTGCTGATATTAGCCCGGTTACGGATCTCTTCATTGGATACTTTCATAGGCCAATAGATCTACATTAGCCTTCTAAAATTCTTATGTAGGAATACATCTATACTAGCTTGGTTGCGTCGTTCTTAGTCATAGGCCACGTTTCACACCCGTATAGTAGGACAGCTACAACGTTCTACTTAAATATTTTCAGCTTATATTTCAGTTACGGTTGGCTGCTCTTTTATATCTTTCTGAGCTTATTGAATGATGTGCTGGCTTTTCCAAGTCGGCTTTTGATGTCTTCTTCTGAACCTCCTTTCTGAGTCACTGTTCCTCCTAGATAAACAAATTTCGACACCTCTTCCAGTTCTTCTCCATCGACTTGAACCTTTCCACTTGTGGGACTGTTCCACCTCATTATGATGGTCTTTCCTGTACTGAATTTGAAGCCTGTCATTTTTGCGTATCGTCCCAAATTACTGACTTTAGTCTGGATGTGCTCTCTCTTGCTTGAGATCAGGGCGATCTTTAAACTTTTCGCACAACTTTAAATAGTGAGATACTAATTAAGTAGTGAACCTTTGACGTCAAATCCCTTCATTTAGCATATCCTATAACAAAGCTTTTAGAGAAAGAAATTCAAGAAAACACAATGCTTTATACTTCTTAGTTGGGAACTTTTAATTACAAATTATGCTTACTTTCCTATTTAAGGTGATTGTAACTTTTTCCTTAATTTGGTCAATAAAATACGTACCTGGTTTCACCAAACGCTGCTAGTGTATTTAACTGTGGTTTGAATAGAGTGACAAATATGCTTAAAAGCACTTCAAATAAAAATGATTTTTTTTTTTGCAACTATGAACTCGAGACCGAAGTTTACGTTCAAAAGGTCAAAAATTCAGGAGGTAATTGTAAGAACTGTGCATTTTGCAGTAAAATGGAGATTGATTTGTGTATTGTTCTGCAGTGTGTCCAAAGTTGGCAATCCTGAATGAGACATCAGGAGTCATCACCAGTCCTTTCTACCCCAGAAATTACCCAGGCAACCAGAGATGCATCTGGCAAATCACAGCAAGTAAAGGAAACCACGTGGTGTTGAATATCGAATACATGGACATTCCGCAGTGTGGAGTATCCTGTACATGCGATCATCTGGAAATTCAAAATGGCTCGAGTTTTGATGGTCCACATCATTTAGGTGGAAGACGTTGCGGTCACTATAATTATAATTCTTATTTCAATTATTATTATTATTTTCACTCATATCGCGAGAGCTTGAAGGTGCTGTTTCGTTCTGATGGTAGTTCATCGAAGATGTACCCTGGATTTAAGGCAACGTACGTTCAAGTCAACCGCAGTGCTACAATTATAGGTTAGTCTGAAAAGGTTTTTCATATTGTGGTAGCTTCCGCTGATGAGATGTTAAGGTATTGACCTGAAAAAATATCGAAGCGTATTAAAACGTACTAAGAAAATGCGATAGCTACATTGAATATTAGCTGTAATCAAAAATTATAGGAGTGCGGTCGACAACACCACATTTTATAAATTCCGGGCTACGGCGGGTGGACCCGGCCTTCCATGTTAAACTTATTTTGTGGTAAATGCTTTACAGTTTTTTTGCGGCTTTGTATTATTGCTACAGAAGTCATGGTCTCTACGGAAGATTCAGTGAAACTTCTTCTCCAAATGAATAATTGCCAGTTCTACCCTGTCCCAAGCCTCCCGCTCCTCAGTGCACAGGCTACAGCTTCCTGGAAGCTAGTGAAGTATATCGTGATGTAATTCCGATGGAAATGTAAACAAAATGCAGATAGAAATTGATGCGAATTGAAAAATCTTAATTTCAAGTATTAACGGACAAGGAGCATATAACGGACAGGGGCGAATAAAGTCTAATATAGTAGGAATTTCTTACTTTTCCCCACTAAAGATCCTAGTTTAGATAACCTGGCTGATTTCGTGACCTAAAAATAATATAAAATAAGTTATTGGTAAGATCGTGCGTTTTATTTTTGAGGAAAAGACCTCAGACGATGGTTTGTTTTTGGTCTTCGAATAAGCCGATGTTTCCAAAAATGGGAGAAATTTCGGCACCGTAAAGCCGTAGATATTTCGAATTGCTTATTGAAAAATGTTGATCAGAGATGTCAAACGTGCGTATACATGTTTTTTTTATTTAACACAGACACAAAAACACTTCCGTAAAGCTCATCAGAATAGTGCTGCTTTATAATATGCCGATGTTCGTCGAGCAGTGAAAGAAAGAGAACCCTCTGATCGAACTTGAGATGAGACGAAGTTGTTGTTCGATTAAGTTCAGTTCGTGTTTTGCCGATTCCGCTCAGCAGCATGACTGTTCATTATCGAACGCGGATAGAATGACAATAGAATTCCGGAATACGGATGGATAACACTTCTATAAATGATTAACTCGATTCCTAACCACGATGGCACTGACATGACAATTAAGCAACGGGCAACTTCATCACCAAACGTGACACATTGCATAAGTTATCATAGCCTGCACAGCAGGCGTTAATTTGTTTTGCGTTTTTCAGGCGACGCGCGATTGATGGGGCGCCCCGCCCGTCGTACGTGGTTCGCGCTTGCCTCCGCTCGCCTGAAAAACGCAAAAAGTAACGCCTGTACTGCAGGTTAGAGTTATCATAATTACTACAGCTATTACTACTTGCAAACCATTAATCGACGACAACTTTCTTGTAAATTACTGTTAAAATCTGTAGGACTTTACCGTATATTGCGATGGAACGTCTGCTGGCAGCAATATCTACAAAGAGGAAATAAAAACTGTCACGTTCTCCATCTGTTCTTTTCTTCTGTCATGCAAGTGCTGTAAAAGCCAGGGGAAAAATATTCGGTTGCATTATAAGAAATATTAAAATGACAGTTGACTGCTACATTGGACTTACAATGAACTGAAATAACTGCGTTTTTGGTATGATGCAGTTCATCTTTTCTACGACATTTTTCTCTCGTCTTCGGGGACAACAGATCCAGATTACGTTCACGACACTTAACTGACCTGACACTTGTAATATTTCTCAGCACTGCAAAAAGCTATTATCAGTTTCATTCTTGTTCCTATAACTCTATGGACTGGCAAACAAAATTCTCAATTCTTACATTCAGTGACACATGGAAAATTGTCTTGTTCTCATGCTACGTGGCCAAAGAAGACTCACAAAGGTGTACCTTTTTTCAGTGTCAAAAGGAGAAAATTCAATATTTATTATAATATCTGTTACTACAAGTTAGATATCCCAGGGCACTAAAGAAAATTTGTTGCAAATTTCTGATGGGGTCATGCATGTCCCAACAAAGTTACAAAATTTTTAGAAGTTTTTAACCAGCTTAAAAAATCTTTAGACAGACTATTCAGTAAAAAGGGTGCATAACCAACAAGAAACCTGCAAAAATATTAATTAATAAAGTTAATAGTAATATATTGTTAAGAGAATGGCAACAAAGGAAAGCTTCAAAGCGTATTAAAATACAATTTAACTTGAAAAAAATTTATACAATCACACACTTCGGGATTATGCTAACTGGGGGGGAACTGAGAGCGTTCTAGCCTTCCTTAAGACTACAAGCAGCTTTCCTAACTTCGAGAAATAAGGTATGAAGTTTGTGACCCGTATCATTAAAGGGAACTTTAACTCCAACAACAGATTGACGGTAAATTGTCGGAAATAGTGTCTAAATTCCAAATTTTAATTAAAAAAATAGAATTGACATTCGAATGTGCGAAATATTAGATATGATTATGGCCTATTTCGATTTTAAATTTCCCTGCGTCGCCATTTTGGAATTTTTGACGTCATATATAACTCGTGAATGCGCACATGCACAACAAATGAGTTATGGTTTTTTAGAAAACGACCTCTGACTAAAATGACCAAAAAACTACAAGCTTTCGACTGCCCGAACTGCAGTCTCTTCGACGGGTAAAATGAATGATATGAAAGCGATGAGGAAATTTAAACAACAAGCGTGAATTACGAAATAATAAAATTGTAAATAATTATGGATGTTTGTTAAAAAGAATGTTGTATTGTCCAGGTAACGGGCAAGAATTGTTATCTGCGTTAGGTGTCACTTTGGTATGCCACGCTTCTAATGTTTTTCCGGTTCTGAAGGTGCCCTTGTCAATAACTGACGCATTTTCAAAATCAATGACACGGTTGTTGGACCAGGCGTGATTAGCAATTCTAGAACCTTTAGCCGCAGTTTTGGAGTTTCTCAAATGGTCTTTTTTCTTTTTTCTGTCCGCTTCCCCAATATAACACCACGAACAATTTTTAAAGGGAATTTTATACACGACTTTGGTCTGTGATTCCATCGAAGGTCGAAATTTCGGGGCAAGGAACTGTAGTTGTAGTGTGGTGAATGGTTTGTTTACAACTATGACATCGTGTTTTTTGAAGATACGTGTCAAAGGTTGTAAGGGAGAGAAGCGAAAGACTTGCGTGATTTGATTGGTTCGACCATCTTGAAAAACATTCCAACAAGTTCCTCTGGGGATATATATTTGTTGTTGAGGATCGGGTTTTTTTAGCCTGTATGTTTTGGATACACTTAGGTGGATAACCGTTGGACTCCAGAGCTTTTTTCCTTCGGAGAAATTGGGTAGATTTAGGGCTCTGTGCAGAAGAGTTGATGCTGTGCTGACCTCGTGTTGACGGTCATGATGGGAATTAAAATCTAAGTATCTGTCTGTATGGTTGGGCTTTCTGTAAACATCAACAGCGATGACTCCATTTCTACGGAAGACCAGAGTGTCGAGAAAGGAAAGCTTTCCATTACATTCGGTCTCTATGGTAAATGAGATGTTTGTATCAATTGAATTTAATGTGTCATGGAAGGCTGAGACGTCGTCTTTTCTAATGATACAAACACTATCGTCAACACATCTTTTCCAAATTTTGGGGGGAGCGGATAAATTACTGATTGCGGACTCTTCTATCTCCTCCATCCTCTAACGAGGGGTAAATGTCACTCGGTCGGTCGGTCGGTCGGTCGATTGATCTGTCATAAACTTTCACGCATGCGCAATGAACGAGTTATCGTAATGTGGGGGAAAATGTCACTCGGTCGCTGGTCGTAAACTTTCAAATGTGGCGTACTCTCACTCTTAAGTTTAATTCATGAGCAAACTAAGAACAATTTAACCGAATGTTAGGCATAAATAATTTTGATTCACCTGCTCTGTGGAGCTTTCTACCACTTGCATATCACACGATGATAGATCGATAAAAATAGCAAAACGTTGGTCCAAAGAGGGAACTTGCAGAGTAGTTTCTTCCACTGAAGAAGACCTCCTCCTTCCTCCCATCAAAAGGTTACAGTTATCATTGTTCGGTTATCGTTCGTTTCAAGGGCCTTAGCGAGGTGAAAACACTTGGTTGCGACCATGAATGATTACAGTTTTTCAACCAACAAATCCGATCAAGTACTTAGCTTTTGACACAAATAATCTCTTGCTATTTTCTTGTAAGAAACGAACGTTTACCTTTAGGTATTTCCTTTGTAGCTGTAGCACTTGATTTCAAAATATGCTTGGCACGAACAATCCGGCTTAAAAAGTCAAACTCCAAAGAACCTGAAAGAAGTCGTTGTTGTCGCGGCAGAAAATGAAGAAACCAACAAAATGTAGAGATGGCGTGCTCAGCCAATCAGGAGCAAGTATTTTCGCCACTCGACCAATCAGGAGTGAGTAATTTTGCCCTCGGTGAGAGGAAAATTAAGAAAAAACGCCCTCTGTTTCTACCAATCAGCATTCAGTAATTTTGCCCTCTATGTTATAAATATAAATATTAATATCTCATTCAGGATTCGTGGACATATTGTGCAGTGGCGTGGTGCGCTGACTTAGAAGCAAAGGGTCTCGGGTTTGATTCCTGAAATAACGGGGAAATTTTTTTACAATTTCCAAAGTTAAAACTTTCTTAAAAAACACAAAACTATTCAAGGAGCTCAATCTTGCTGAGGGGAACGGCTAAATCTAATCTAGGATGCGGCATAAAATGCCCGTGAGGCTACTTATTAAGCCTTTATGGCTTATATTTCGAGTCCTGGGCCAGCCAAATACAATGCGAACAATATTTTATACCTTGCCACTATTTACTTCTGTATTCACGAGTTGGCTCACAGGAGCCTTTGATTTTACTACGTCCTCACTAATACGTTCGCTTTCCACCGCAGCTTGTTCCTCTGGAGACATTCTTACTGGATCAAGTGGATTCTTTGCGAGCCCAAATTTTCCAAACAACTTTCCTCAATACAGCAGATGTATATGGAATATCACAGTTCCCAGTGGGTACATCATCAAGCTCACTTTCCATCATTTTGAATTGGATCGATATCCATACAGTGCTCGTGTCACCATTACAAATGTAGCTTCAGATGATAACAGACAGCCATTTCAGCTGTATGGTCAGTCTATTCCTTCACCAGTATACTCTGTGGGGAATTCAATTCAAGTGATGTTTTCTGCATTCAATGAACAGTACTCAGGGTTTAATGCTTCTTACACGACCATCACTTATGAGTCAGGTGAGCATACTTCCAATAGTAACGTTTGAGATTGGTTGACCTTCTTAACGAAATTAAGAAAACAAAGTTGCTTAGGAATCCTTCAATGGATTTCAAATGGATTTACCATGAAGTATTTTAAAAATTGTTTTTTTTTTTCAACATGTAATTGAGGTTTTCTTTTGAAGTATAAAAAATTACTAGAGACACCAGTCTAAATCACATCGATTGAGATGATGGGGAGAAACCCTGATAATTACTCCAACATTAACCCCTGGAGAAAGGTAATTCATCATATAAGTTTCATATCTATTTAACACCGAGCGTGGTGTGGAGTGTGAGCATGTTATGTGTGAAAACAAGCTAGCTTGGGATTTCAGAATTTTGGTCTTAAACTCTAACAACGGATATGTAGTCTTAAATGTGAGGTCTGATAAAGTCTTTCAGAAAATGCGCATTTGTCCCACAGAAACGGTCAGGATTCGGAATACCTGAAACATATTAGCATGTGCTAATTAGCACGTATTGTATGCGCATGTTTAAGTATGGAGTACTTTTATGCAAATGTAGAAAAAGCACACGCGGTTGGTGTGCAGCAATATAGGGAGCTTAAGCAGCGACGAAGGCAACGGCAACGAAAACGTCACCTGGAAATATAACTCTATTTCATTTGTGCTACTTCGCGATTAATGCAACTCGCTCAACTTTTACAAAAGTGGCGAACTATCCAGGAACCAAATTGGTAGGAGAGGCGTACAAGTTAAAAAAGAAAATGCGCCGTGCGCTCACGTTCACCACAAAACCTTGAATGTGGTCATTTCACGTCGTTGTTTTGCAGAGGACGACAAAGAAATGTACCAAAATGTAAAACGCACGTGCAGAGCGATTGCTTTTGCTTATTAAACCTATTATTTTGCGGCGTTGTCGTGGCCGTTGCCGTCGTCGTTGCTTAAGCTCCCTAATGAAATAAAGTCGTCGACAACTTATTACATGACGGCAGCATTTTAAAAGAACATTTCTTAAAGGTAAGTCAAGAGGCCAACGCAAGCGAATGATGACAGCAGCAACGTCTTTCGCATCGCCGCACATAAACTGGGACATTCGCAATATTCAAACAAAAATGTCAGCTTATGTTTTCAAGCGTTCTCAAAGACACCGACGACGACGAAAAAGTGAGCTACATCCTACTCTGTTCGGGAGAAAAAGGCCTAGATATAAACAACAGTTGGACATTCACAAAGGACGAAGACAGGGTAAGCCCGCCGTTATTTTCGAACGGTTTGAAAATCAATTGGAGCCAAAGAAGAGCCATCGAATTCATAGATATACACTTCAAGGAATACGACAAGAGCAAAGCGAGCCAGTGGATGATTTTATTTCAAGAAATGTCAATTTCGCGACAACGCCAAAATTGAAGATAGAGTCCTTGATCAGCTTATTTGGGGATCAAGAAATCCTGATGTCGAAAAGTCTCTCATAAACTGAGATAAATCACTGACCCTTGCGGCCGCTATTGAGATTGCAAGGAGCCACAAGGCGACAAGTAAACACATGAAAACACTTGCGGGAAGTAGTAGAAACTATCAAGAAGGCAGGAGTATTGATGCCATTCGTAAGGAACAAGAAAGGGAATTCTGTAACAACTGCTGCCGGAAAACAACACCCGAGAAACAGATG
>NW_028145477.1:62500-72500 GCF_977016875.1 Pavona decussata | reverse complement strand
AATGTGGTCGCCATGATTATAGTCGTTTTTACTGTCATCGATATCGTCATCCTCATTATTATTATTATCATTGTTATTTTTGGCCTTTCATATTTCATTCGCAACGTGAGAGCTTGAAGGTGCTGTTTCTTTCTGATGGTAGTTCAACGAAGGTGTACCCTGGATTTAAGGCAACGTACGTTCAAGTAAACCGCAGTGCAACAATTACAGGTAACTCCTAACCTAGATAGCAGTGACATGAGAAGCAAGGAGCAACTTCATTACTAAACATGATACCTTGCACGAGTTATCATTATCATGAAACGCACGAAAGCAAGTACGTAAAATGTAACCGAGGTCAATAACCCCTGGTGTCCCCACGGCCGTCTTCCCATCGCTTTGTTACCGACACTATTAGACTCGCGTTCTTCCATCGTTGAACGCAGTAATATACACAAAAGAATCATAATGTTACTGGGTATTTTAAATAAAGCGATTCTAATTTTGTTTTGGTGGAAGCACACAAGAAATGAAGCGGATATAAAAAAAACACTTCTCGTGCCTGAAAACTCTTCAACTATAAAACATTGCGATAAAATTGAAAAGTTTAAAACCATCTTGGTTAAAAGTTTCAAATGAGACGACGTTTCGACGTTCGCTTAAGTCATTATCAAGTCAAGAATGAATGAAATAAGAATTACTATAAATATCAAAAGAATTCCTAAGAGACGCAAGTAAAAAGCGAAAATATGTGGTGATAATGCAATAAGGTATTCACACGCAGAGTCTCGTAAAGAGTTTGGCGCGAATATAGTCTTTATATGAGTATTTAACTCAGCGTTCAATTCCTTAACGAACAACATCTCAAAAATAAGGCAATCAAATTTGATCTGCATTTCTTCAGAATAGAGAATTGTTCGTCATCCAAATGTCTCCGATAGACTGTGTTCCTCAAGATGCCTCCCGCTTGCAGAATATTTTTTGTTCGTTGATGCGTTGGTGTAAATGTCGGTTGGTGTATCCGACATAATCTGCGTCGCACAGATCACATTCGAGTTTGTAGACCACGTATTGATTGTTTACGATAGGTGGCTTTCTCTCTTTTTGGGCGAGAACTTGGACAATCTTCTAAGTCTGAAAGGCAGGTTTAATTTGGACACCAATGTTGGCGCTCAAAATTTGCATTTGCCTCTTGACCGAGTTAGCTGATTGCTGATCTTTAAATGGTAGTGGGACCATGATGGTAGGGCTGTTGTCTCTTGCATTCTTGGCTGCATCGATGTTATCAATATTATACAAAAAACTTGTTGATCCCTGAATTGATAAAATTAATTGGGTATTCGAGGTTGAGGAAAGTAGAGCGGAGCTTGTCGCACTCATCAGAAAACGCAGTGACAGTAGATGACAGCTGATGTGCACGATGGATCATAGTTGTGCGTAAGCAGTCTGTTTGTCCACATGGCTGTGGCAGTGCAAAAGAAAGCCAGTGTTCGTGGACGTTCTGTACACTGATGTTCGAGCCTTTTGCCACTTTTAGTGATGTTCATGCCAACAAAAGAGTTGGTATTCTATTCAGCTATCTCCATGGTGCATTTCAAGTTTCCGTGGCAAGAGTTCAATTTGTCCAGGAAAATGTTAGCTTCGTTGAGGTCAGGTATAACAGTCAAGGTGTTGTCTAAGTAGCGCTTATAGAAAGAGAGGGGCTCGTTTTTCTCTTGTAGTTTTTCTTATATAGAGCACATTAACGTCTTGGCTAATAATGGTCCCAGGGTAGAACCCATGGCCACGCCTTCTTCCTGCTCATAAAGGGTGCAATTCAGTTGAAAAAGTTGGTTTGTAGTTGCAAGCTCAAGCACTTCCGTAAGCTGGTGTTTGGTGAGGTTTAGATGGTAAGTGTCATTGAACCAGTCTTCACTGAAAGCTTTCCAAACAGGTATTGTGATGGTTTCGTGAGTAGGAACATTGGCGAACAGACCGGTTACATCGTATATGATCAGCATCCTTCCAGAGCAAGCTCCTTGTCATCCGGCGGAAACCCGCAGCTAATGAGAACCTTGCCATCAATTCCGCCAGTTCATTTGTTGGGGAAAGAAATTAAACCTGTTACTGTGGCCAAGGATCTGGGTTTATGATTGGCTCTTCTCTAGTTATAATGAGCATGTAACAAAAACTGTTTCAGACTGTATGCATAGATTAATTAGGATCTAGATTAAAAACTGGGCAGCGATCCTTTGCCTATAGAGGGGCTACCTGCTGGAACAGACTTCCCAAACACCTCAAAGAAGTAGTGAACTCTGGTACTTCTAAGAGGAGACTTGTAAATATGCTGTTAACATAAAATTGATTTATCTTTATTATTTCATTTAGTAGTTAATTTCATTAGTTATTACATTTTATTCTTTCGCCTTATCTTGTAGTTTTAATATATTGTGGCTAAAAAGCCCTGTAAATGGAGCTTCAATAAACGTATGTATGTATGTAAACAAAGAAACAATACAATGATTGCTTCACTCAGTCGAAGGAGTGCTCGATGCAAAAACATGAGAAATTGCGTAGAGAAAACATCACTAAGAGCTACAGAAAATCAGACGAGCAATCCACTGATGACGTGAACCGGGAACTGAAAGATATCTCCACCAAACTCGGTATCGGTGACAGGGTCGAGACAATGGCCAGAAGACAAGCATTCATCTCCCTAAAAGATCACAAGGAGAACTTTCTCAACAACCCAAAATGTAGACTGATTAACCCAGCGAAAAACAACCTCGGACTGATCAGCAAACAAATACTGGACAGGATTAACAACAGTATCAGATCCAAAACTAACGCCAACCAGTGGAGAAACACGCAGTCAGTTATTGATTGGTTCTCGAACATAAAAGACAAAGACAAACACTCTTTCTTGGTTTTCGATATAGTTGATTTCTACCCCTCCATATCTGAAGCTCTCCTGAAGTCGTCGCTAGAGTATGCAAAGCAACACACCATCATTTCGGACGAGGATGTCGAAATTATCATGCATTCACGAAAAACCCTGCTGTTCAACGGCAACGAACCGTGGGTCAAGAAAGGGGATTCCCCTATGTTTGATGTCGCAATGGGCTGTTATGATGGCGCAGAGGTCTGTGAGCTGGTGGGTCTATACATACTGCACAAGCTAACATCCACCTACACTAACGGAAGCATTGGCCTATACAGAGATGACGGTCTGGCAGTATTCAAGAATATGAGCGCCAGATCTCTTGACAAGGCGAGGAAAGATTTCTCTAAGATCCTGGGCGAGTTAGGCCTGCAAATAATAGCACAATCCAACCTCAAGATCGTGAACTACCTTGATGTAACATTAAACCTTACCACCGCAAAGTATTATCCATATAGAAAACCAGATAACAACCTGCTCTACATTAACGCGAAATCCAACCACCCTCCTTCCATCATCAAACACTGTAGAAACTAAACGCGTAGTCATTTAGGTTATTGTGTTATTTTGTGTAGGAATGTTCTTGTCTATATCTCGTGCGTGCGGTATTTGTAGTTGCGTAATTTAGTGTTATTTATTCACATTTTTGTTCACAAGTCTTGGCAGTTTATATAGAATTTTTTGGCCGTTTTAGTGTTAGTATATCTCTTCACCGCGAGAGCAGTTTGTCAACCTACAAGTTTGTTCGTCCGCTATATGATTCAGGACAGTCGGTTTTTTCCAGTTACTTTGGTTTGCTCCCAGTGTCGGTTTTTCCTTCGCGCCATCTATTTGCGCTAGTTCATTTTGTAACGTTTTGTTTGCTTGTTTTGTTCTAGTTTTAACCGCTTCGCTTCGCTTCACTTCACCGCCTCACTTCATCGCTACGCTGTTTAGCAGTTTCTTCGCCGCATCATTTGGAGGCAGTTTTCGTTTGTCGTTCTTTCAATAAAGCGTGTTATTATTACGGAATCCTGGAGTTTCCTTTCCCGTTGTGGTCATTACAAACACCTTCCAGCTTCCATAAGCACCAGAATCTCAAGCTTTTCATGCGACCCTGATGAATTCAACAAAGCCTCGCAGACCTACAATGATGCCCTCAAAACCAGCGGCTACCATGAGAATCTTCGATATGTAAATATCAAAAACCGGAATAACAACAGAAGCAAGAACAGACCGAGAAATATCATTTGGTTTAACCCACCTTACAATGCAAATGTCCAGACGAATGTTGCAAGATCGTTCCTCTTCTTGATCGATAAACATTTCCCTAAAGCACACATCCTCCACAAGCTGTTCAACAGGAACAATGTGAAAGTCAGCTATAGCTGCACGAGTAACACGGCAAACATCATCAAGCGCCACAGCGCAAAGATACTGAGGAACAACAACAATGAGCCTGACAAATGCAACTGCAGGAAGAAAGACCTTTGCCCTCCCGATTGCGCGTCTTGCAAGCGGTATCATTTACAGGGCAGACGTCACTACCTCACCCGGCGATAATAAGATTTATATAGGAATGACGGAGCATACTTTCAAAACGCGATATAACAACCGCAAGCTTTCCTTCAACCACCGCAAACATTCACATGTCACTGTTCTCTCCAAATACATCTGGGACCAGAAGGATAATGGCACCGGTTACACGATCAAATGGTCCATTATCAAACGAGCAAATCCATATCACGGACATCACTCGCGCTGCAATTTGTGCTTATCTGAGAAGCTCTGCATCCTATCTTCTGACAAATCTACCCTCCTCAACAAACGATCTGAGTTAATTACAAAATGCAGGCATGAAAATAAATTCTACGCAGCCAATCAGAAGCAAGATCGCTCCAACCGCCCTCCTTAAATTATAACTCTACAAACTCCAACGGTACAGTCTGATGATCGCTTAGTGCGTGAAACTCGAGTAACTGCGTTACATTTTCTATCTTAAATGTATGTATGTATGTATGTATGTATGTATGTATGTATGTATGTATGTATGTATATATGTATGTATGTATGTATGTATGTATGTATGTATGTATGTATGTATGTATGTATGTATGTATGTATGTATGTATGTATGTATGTATGTATGTATGTATGTATGTATGTATGTATGTATGTATGTATGTATCACAAGAGGTGTTTCTGATACCTTGGGAAGATTGGAGCATATTGCTGATGGTGTAAGCATTAGTTGACAGAGGCTTTAAAGGCAGAGTTTCACGGTTCGGCGCAGGTGTGAGCGATGACATTAGCGCTGTCAAGGTAATTGTTTTTGGCCAATTAGAAGCGAGTACACAACACCGGTGGCATACGGCTGGCAAGTCTTATAACTTGCTGGCATAAAACTGATCGGTTAGTGTTTCGCCGGGCCACGTTTCAGAAAGAAACAAAATGGCTGCCCATATAAAACACATGGGGATTTTTGCAACGCTTCGTGCAAACGTCTCATGACATCCAACAAATGCAAGAACCATTATTGATTTATCTTATTTCCATTTAGAATGAACTTATGCGAACGCATACGGCTTTATTTTAGTACAATGTCGATATCTCGCGGCAGCGACTTTTTTGATTACTTGCGGTGCGAAAGGCCGAGAAGCTCCCTTAAACGTACTTACTTAGGACCAGGATTTAATTCAGTGATAAACTTACTATAAAGTGTTCGTTCGATAACCTGGTTTTTTTTTAGACCAGCGAGAAGGAGAACGATAAATCCGTAAGCTTGAAGGAGCGATGCGACATTAAGTAACACCAACACTGAGCGCCCTTCCGAGATGTAGGAAGTCATTTCAGAAAACGCAGCCGTGGTGGCAAATCAAAACTGTGTTTGCCGTTTTATTCGCAATAACCATAATTTTATAGATAAATGAATACCTCACAATAGATTTTGTAGGTTGCCCCAAATCTTTTGTTTTTTTGTTTTGATTGTTTTTGTTTTTTTTCTACTGCCCGCTAATAGACGACTACAACAAACTTACACATTTGATATATTTCTTCAGCTCATACACCGTAGATTGCACAATCTCTCTGCTTTATTCGTACAAAGAATTTGATACAAAAAAGAAAAAGAAAACTGTGAGGAGACTTTCCATCAGATACCGTAGAGTGGAAGTGGAAGTCTGGAGTTTATCCAAAGCCAGTTGGTGAATTACATGCCGATAACCACTGATCTTTGCCATTTCCAGCGAAAGCAGATTTGCCGCGAAATCGTTTTCTGTTTTAAACAGACTCATCCCTTTACAAATTTTCCACGTTTGGTGGACGTATCTTGTTAATCACACAGGACTTCTAGACCCACTCAAGAGTGTCCCCTTTAAGTTCTTCCATAGAGTCCACAGAACGTCCAGTTGCCGGTCGGCCACGACAACTGCTTTGACGATCCATCGACAAAAATGTCGATTTCGACTGCTATAACACTTTCAACCTTACAAAAATCGAACTTATATTTACAACAAGAAACATAGATTACAAAAAGTGGAGAACAAAGAGTGGACGATCAAAATTCCGGCGCGATTCTGACAGATTGTTCCACAACAAGCTCACATCGAATATAGTGTCGCTCCGTACAATTTATTTTTGAGCCGGTCTGCTCGCGCATGCGGTTAACCGTGAAAAGGGGACTTTAATTTCTCTTCCAGCCAATTTGCAAGGGGATAGTTGTATGTTCCCGTTGTGGATAATATTGGTCTCATAGATAGTTCAGGCTTGTGTGTCTTGGGTAACCCATACAGGTGGGCAAGCCTTGAGCCTTTTGGGCAGAGAGCATCAGCGAGTGATTCAGGGCAAGATGCTGTGTACTTTTATGTAAAGTTCATTCTCTTTTTCTAGCAAGGGATGATGATACTTGGGTGGTCTCCCACGCGCTTTTGGATGCTCAGTGCTCAGTGCATTTGGTTAAATTTGGTGGAATCACGAACAGAAATTAAGTGTCAAACAATAACCTTAGATAATCAGCCTTATCCATCACAACAACGCCGGAACTTTTGTCAGGTTTGGTGACACGGCGTTTGAGATTGTTGATGGCCTGTAACAGAGCTTTAGGTGGTGTTGGACTGCGTCTTGCGATGTAATTTGAAGCAATGGATCTCAAGGTGGCACAGGCAAGGTCTTTCTTGGAGTCTGGTAGAAGCAGTGGTTACAACTTTCAATAAGTCTTTTCAAAGCTTCCTTGAATATCTCGAGGAGGTGTTTCTTAAGGTATTGCAAATTGTATTCCTCAGCAAAAGACAAGTTTCTCGACGAACGATAGATGATAGGACGATAAGTAGTTGATGTGTTTACCAACGTCAACTTTCTCGTAGATCAAGCGAGACAACTTTTGAGCATGAGTCTTAATCAGGGATTGAACCTGACTCTTTTGTAGTTATGACAATATCCGTATTACGGCAATGCGGCGGATGGTTGAGCAATTGGAGCGAATTTCATCATGGGTGTTGCGAAGTTCTTTACGAGCAAGTAGAAGGCGTGGCCATGGGTTCTTCCCTGGGAATATTATTAGCCAACACGTTCTGGTGCTCTAGAGAAGAGAAACTGGATGAGAAAAACGAGCTCCCCTCTTTCTATAAGCGCTACGTGTACGACACCTTGACCATTAGGCCTGACCTCAACGAAGCTAACATT
Organism: Pavona decussata; assembly: GCF_977016875.1. Classification (NCBI taxonomy): domain Eukaryota; kingdom Metazoa; phylum Cnidaria; class Anthozoa; order Scleractinia; family Agariciidae; genus Pavona; species Pavona decussata. The sequence goes on along the minus strand of NW_028145477.1, from coordinate 64,942 downwards.
TTCCTCGACAAATTAAACCCTTGCCACGGAAACTTGAAATTCACCATGGAGATAGCTGAACAGAATACGAACTCTTTTGTTGACATAAAAATCCGCACTAAAAGTGGCAACAGGCCCGAAACATCAGTCTACAGAAAGTCCACGAACGTCAACGTCGAAAAGCTAATTATTGACAAATCTGTTTACCGAGGATCCGAAACAAAAAACTTATAACGGTCGAATCATGGACAAAATTTAATTTTGTTAATCATTTAGTGCCTCTGTAGAGCAGCAGTAGTAATTGAAATGCTTATCGCTTCAATTGTCCGCATTGAAATCTGTTTACTGGAAACTGCGTTTCATTTACTTTACACGTACGTATGGTTTTCAATGTTTTATCTCTGAATGTTCGAGAGTTAAACAAGACGATAAAGGAACGTCAAATATTTCGATGGCTGCATCAGCAAAAACCGGATGTAGTGTTTTTACATCGTGGGAAGCAGAATGGGGTGATAAAATGGTTGGTAGTCATGGCACTAATCACAGCCGAGGAGTAATGAATTTATTCAAGCCAAAACTTGGTGTAAACACCGAACAAATTATTTGCGACAAGAATGGTAGATATATCCTTGCTAAAGTATTGGTTGAAGGCGATAAATTTGTTTTTCGGAATATTTACACTTCAAATGATCAAACTCAACAGGTGCAATTCCTTAGAGTGTTATCGAATTCCGTTTTAAACAAATATGCCGGGGAAAGAATGGTCCTGGGGGAGACCTAAATTGTGTTATGAATGAACTTGACAAACGCGGAGGGCGTTCTTTCGAACAAAAGAAGACAGTTATTCAAGAGAGGAAACCCCTTATGAGAACTCACAATCTTATAGACACCTAGACCTGCAAGCATCCAAATGAAAAAGCATTCACGTTGAACAATTCATCTATGAAAATCTATTGCAGACTAGATTACCTTTTTGTATCAAAAAGCATGGATCCGCAATCCAAAACGCTAAAATTGTGCCTAACATTTTCTCCGATCACTCTGCTATAACTCTGTCAATGTCCCTAGAAAGTAATGAAACAGAGCGTGGTCCCGGTTTCTGGAAATTTAATAATTCATCATTAATCGATAAGTGTTAAACGGAGATGATAACAAAACAAATTCCAGAGTTCATCTCCAAATATTGCAGCCTCAGTGACAATGGCTTATTTTGGAAAATGCCCCAAAACGGAAATTAGAGCATCAACAATAATTTTCGCAAAAAATAGAGCTAAACAAAAACTAAACAAAGAAAAAGATTTGCTTATGAGATTCAACCAATTTAGGGACCGGTCATAAATTAAAGGGGGTAGGGCTGGTGCATTTTTATTTTGGCCTACCAGTTTTGGGGAGACCCTCCCCATTCCAGGTGCAGAAAAAATGTTGACCCTCCAAAATAGTTTGCATAGTTTATCATGACCCTCCCCCCCCCCCTCCCCCCTTCTCACACGAAGGCTACCTGTATTGCAGCATGGCCCGAATTGTATGACACTGACCTTAAACTAACAGAGAAGAAAACGAGTTGCATTTCTTCCTGATCTTCTGGTTACGTTCATTGTGATTCCATGATCGTCTACTGGTACAGGATTTCATCACCCTCTTCGTGTTCTTCATATTCTTCTTCTTCATTCTCAGAACCGATTTCAGCAAGAATGTCCTCCTTCTCGTAATCTTCATCACATGTGACCACCTCATCCTCTTTACTCTCATCTGTGTCACTGTCTTGCTCCCTTAGTTTTTGTGTTACAGCCAAATGGTTGGTTATGTGCCTTTGGACTTCATTGAGTTTTGCTTTCCTCTTTCCCTGGCAGTCTATGTTGTGGTGTCTCAAGTATTTTTCCAAAACAGCTATTGTCTGTTTGGTTAGAGAACCATCTTCAAGCATGGCAACTCAATCAAAATCTTCATATTTCTTCCCTGACTGGGCAGATTTTTTTTCAGCTCTCTCTTTCTGAGAAAATTTCTGAGAAAGCACTTTCTACCATGGAAGAGTACATTCCAGGTCTTTTGGAAGAAAACGAGCAATTTTCTTTCACAGTAGACCATCAAAGTGAAAGTACTGGAAGTGAAATTGAATTAGATCTAGAGCAATGATCATTATCAAGCTGTTAAGTAATTAGTTTACGTCACTTCAAAAAAACAGTTATTAATCGTTAAAAAGATATATTTTACATTCTATTTTGACAATTTACTGTTTGTTCAAGTCAGGAGAGGATCTAGACATAGGACTAAGAAGTGTCATTAAAAACCCGTGTTTATATTCAACAGTCATCAAATAAAGGATGTGTTCCATATTATATTTACAGAAGAATGCCTGTGACTACAGAGGAATTCTAGATTGACTCCTTGACCCAAGCAACTTCGCATTAAAAGAATAATGCCCCCTCCCACCCCCCCTTAATGACATGCACCAAATTGTTTGCC
>NW_028145477.1:47500-57500 GCF_977016875.1 Pavona decussata | reverse complement strand
CACGTCGCTCGTAAAATGCAAATAAGCTTCATTTTGGACGTCAATCACAGCAGTCTTTTGTGTATGGTATTGTTAAAGTGACAATTCGCGGGACGCATCTATTCATTGAAACACAATAAAAAAATAACGCAACACAAAAGAACGAAAGGCAAAGTTTATCAGCAGAAGTTGCGTGACTAAACTAAAATAAATAAAAATTGCCCTGCGCTATCAAGGAAGCGCTGATGTTTAGGTTATTCGATGACAAACGACAGTTCCCAATAAGAATGGGCGTTATGTATGCTATCATTGGGATAAAAAGGGAGGAAAACAGATAATCACTGTCTCCAGTGAATTGAAAGTAATTTGCATAATCGAGCGGCACGGCGGAATCAAGCAAATGTAATTTTCAATCAACAAAGCGTGTTTTTACGGCAATATACTGCGAATCCAAGCAAAACTTTTGATTTAAAGGATCCCAAATCAACCACGTTCGATGTTAGAACTTTAATACGTTCCTTTCAAAGGGCGCTGCTACCGTTTCCATACGTAAACTCCTTCTTCTTGTGCAAACAAATAAATGAACACTCTTGAGGATTCATGCTGCGAGGCAAAAGATACCGCCACCAGCGGCACGCTTTGTAATGCTCGCAAAGCATCATGGTACCCCACTTTTATCGGGCGACGTGTTTCAATGGGCGCGATTTCGTAATGGCTTGATCATCTCTGAAAAATGCATGGTTACTCCCAATTTTCCTTTGAGATACCAAAAGCGTTTGCTAAGTTCTGCTTTTTCCGTATAGTTTTAAACCGCGCAAAAATATTCCTGTATAAGTAGGCACCACCCATAGGAAACCCGAGTATCTCGGGATGCGCAGAACGTATGCACAGTAACAATAGTAGGCACTGTCCTTAAACACGTGCACGAAATGCCGGTTCATCTTATGAATGATAAAAGTGATATTTTATACTGAACTCTGATTTGGAAGCGCCAAATGCGGAGTAAGAAATTTTTTCATGATTTGCTTCGTCTTTATTTACAGAATTAGCGAGCATGGAATGGAAGGAAGGGCATGATATCCTACTCTTCCGTGAAATACTCGTCAGTCAAAAACTTACCAGTGTAAAGAAAGAACAGTCGAAAGAGGTAACATTTGGGAAGAAATTTCGAATTGCCTGAATAACTGTCAAACAGCGAAATTCCGCGTGACCAAGCGTTCAGTGCGAGATCGATTTAAATTCATCGAGGAAAAGTTCAAGCGTAAAATTCGAGAGGAGGAAAGTTCGTCTGGAACTGTCGTAGAGCCCGCTTCAGGGTTTGACCAAGCTAGCTCTTGAGGAGATTTGTGCACTGGAAGAATCTTTCTCCGTGGAAGCCACAGACTCCAAGCAAGCTAAAGCAGAAGAAATACGTCAAAATGCAATGGAAAGCTACGGTCAGACCAAAACAAGACTGGCAAGTGATGAAACTCATGCGGAACAAAAGAAGAAGAAGAGCAGAGAAAGCAACGATTCCATAAGAGAGGATGGATTAGATTACGAAGGACTTTGCTGGTTCTACTCTCTAGATCGAAGAGGACGGTGCCATATTGGTTTCGGTGCTGGGAGAGCGTTCTGTATCTCCCACGAAACAAAACCGAATTCATCGCTGTTCCTGTCACTCATAGTGCTAAGTGGAGATATTTGTCCAAATCCTGGCCCTCATGATGCCTTGGATCTGTGTGGGATTTGTATGAAGTCTGTGAAAAGTAACCAACGTGGAATCTGCTGCGATCTGTGCAAGATTTGGTTCCATGTAAGACGACAATATGTGAACATGCGGGCTTGAAAGCTACAGATCTCATGCTGATAATCCCGATTTACAGTGGATCTGCAATGTTTGTTTGTACCAACGAACGCCGATAGCGATGCAAATATTTTGTTGACGACTCCAACCCAAACATGAATCGTTCAACCGATAAATTCACTGCCATAAACAAAAATCTTTACGAACAACCAGATCTAAAATTCGGGCACATCAATGTCAATGGGCTGAAGGGAAAATTATCAGAGATACATTCGTTACTGGTTAAAACTAGCCTTGACATTCTCGCTATAACGGAGACCAAGCTGGCAAATGACATCACTGACGAAGAAATTAGTATCGAGGGATATTTCACTATTCGCAACGATCGCGATAGGAATGGCGGCGGCGTGCTATTGTACTATAAGGACTCCCTAGCGGAATACGAGGAGCATAAGATGCAAGTCCCAAACACTATCGAAGGTGTTTGGATAAATGTTCAATGCCAATCCCAACCATTGCTATTTGCTTGTGTGTACAGACCGCCAACCGATATGCTTGAGAAGATCTCGTCTTCACGAAAAAATATTGTAATTATGGGCGACCTAAACTCCGACTTGTCCCCTGAAAGGAATAAAGATGCGGAATCTCATCTTGGTAGACGTCTCCTACGCATATTAAGATCATATGGAATGAAACGTGTCATAAAAGAACCGACCAGAATTTCTGATGTAGCACAAACATTGATCGATCTGATAGTTGTTAGCCACGCAGAGAAAATCACTATGGCTGGTGTGTCTCACTTGGGAATATCTGATCACAGCTTTGTGTACGCAAATTTGCGAATGAGAAAGGAAAAGAGTCCCCTGCTGATTAAGATCATAAATAATTGCAGAACTTTCAACCAGCAGAAATTTAGAAACGACATCGAAAGCGCCCCTTGGAGTGTATGCGAGATCTTTGACGATATTGATGATCAGGTCTGGGCATGGCAACATCTTTATCAGCGAATAGTATCTGACCATATCCCTACCAGGCAAGTGAGGATGAGGAAAAATAAACTCCCATGGATAACCAACGAAATAAGGAAAGAACAAAACAAGCGCTATCGTCTCCTCAAGCTCTACAAGGAGCAGTTTGCAAAATCTGAGAACACCAAAAATTTTTGGCAAGTTGTAAGTAAGGCTCAAGGTAAAAATGCGAGGAAGCCAACACCTCCTGTGCAAGGTACCATTCTGACAAACGACTCCGACAAGGCTGAGGAAATGAATAATTACTTTGCGAATATTGGAATAAAGCTTGCTGAAAAATTCCATCACGACTCTGGTTCCTCGATTAACCAACTACCAGCAACTATTAAACCTGTGCCTCATGTTCTTGATCAAGTATCCTTTTCCGAATTAAGAACAAATAAAGCTGAAGTTAACTCACATCAAGCAAAAAACAGGTGGTCCCGACAAAATAACGTCGCGTTATATGGCCGCGGCAGCTGAGTCACTATTTGAAGGCCTTTTAGTATCTTCAAAAATAGTGTACAACGTGGCATTTTCCCCAGTAATTGGAATATTGGAGAGGTAGTCCCGCTGTTTAAGAAGGGGACTAAATCAGACTGCGCCAACTATCGACCACTGACTACATATTGGAGAGAATTGTTTGTGATTCCTTAGATTATCACCTTGTAAAAAATGAACTTATACACTCAAATCAGTGGGGTTTCAAGAAAGGTGTCTCCACCGAATCACTACTTTTGTATTTGACTGAAGCATGGAAAAAGGCAATTGATAATGGCTTCAAAGTTGGAGTTCTATTTCTCGACTTTAAGAAGGCGTTCGACACCGTCGACCGTGCCGTTCTTAAAGATAAATTGTCTGATGTAGGTGTGTCTGGTGTGTTCCACGAGCGGATCGCAAGCTACCTTCATGAAAGATTCCAATATGTTACTGTTAACGGCGTACGATCAAAGCTACAACAAATTGATATCGGTGTTCTTCAAGGTTCTTTACTGGGTCTCAGACTCTTTACAATATATGTCAACGATTTACCGAACTCGTCCGAAACTGGGTGAATTCATATGTTTGCAGATGACACCACAATTTATTACCTTGGGAAAGGAGTCGAAGAAATCATTGATGCGTTAAATCTAATATTTAACGACTTCAAAGTATGGTGCTGTAAAAATCACCTGACTGTTCACACTGGTAAGACCGTGGCAATGCTGATTTCCAGTCAAGTCTTTGTCGGACCAATGAGACCTCTAATGTTCGGAAACTGTGACATTTACCTCACCACCAAATCCACTTGCTTGGGTGTTGAAATGATTATAAACTGAACTGAAAACCGCAAGTTAAAGCCCTGCACTATTAGTTTGGAGGAAAGCTAAAATTCCTTAAAAAGCTCAAAGCCCTACCCTCAGGTGTACTGGAAGAAATATATTTTAAAGGCATTGTCCTAAGCATCACGTACTGCATCGCTATTTGGGGATCCTGTTCACCATCCACATTTAATGAATTGGAACATTTACACTTGAAAGCAGCCAAACTAATCCATAAACTGCCCAGCGAAACTCCTGACTCTGACGTCCTTGACCTAGTTAAATAGAAATCATTAGGCTACATTTACAAACGTAGAGTCGCTTCTATAATGTATCAAATTTATCATAATGGTTTACCTGATCAACTTAACGCCCTTTTCATAAAACGCAACATTGATAGTAATTATAACCTAAGGCGTATTAATGACTTTCCGCATGTACTGTGTAACAGTGACCTTGGTAGAAATAGTCCAAGGTACAGAGGGCCCATTGTCTGGAATTTGCTACCTAAAGCCATCAAGGATGCTTCCTCCCTACAGCTTTTCAAACAAAAACTTAGACAGGCCTCTAGGACATTAGATCGTATTCAATTCGAAAAGAAGGCCTGTGTGATAACATCAAAGCAAACGGATTTTATATATTTCTAAGTTCTTGAAATTTCTTTACGCTGAGTGAGCATTTATAAATTAAGAATTGTACGTATATTTTACTAGTTTTTTTGTATAGATTTCCTTCGAGAAAACTCTGAACGAGAGCTAGAGGTCAGAAAAAAAGAGCTTGAGCTGAAAGAAAAGGAGCAAGCACGATTATTTGAGAATCAAAGGAAGATGATGCAACTGATGCAGCAGCAAAAACAAAACATGATGGAGCTACTGTCAAACATTGGTAAATAAGTGAAAACGGAGCCTTTTTATTTACAATGAAAGTCACGTTACGGCGTTCATTGTAGTTCGGCACTACTTTTCTTTTTTTCTGCGTATTGTATTCAAATTGTTATACACTGAAGTGATATTAAGCCTTTTCTATTTACAGTGAGTGTAATGGTGTTTAGTTTGTACACTTGCAGCTTTGTTTACTTTATTAAAAGTGTACTTGAATAATATTATTTTGGCTCTGTTTGTTTTCCTTGCCTCCGAAAAAAATGTAATTCATCGAAACGGTTGTTAACTAGCTTGAACTGATTTTTATAGCTGGATTTTTCATTAGCCGTTTGTAGAAAGGCAATTAAAAGAAATCTCAAGAGAAATATTCCTCAAGCGTTGGAGGGTCTAGCTCGAAATAACTTGAGGTTAAATTTCCGTAAAGGCAACTTAACGCATTTCTTAAAGGAGCACACACAGCATACAATTTTCCAATTGAGCGTAGGCCTATTTTAAGGTTTCTCTTAAAGTCCACAAACTTGAAATACTCCACAATGTCCCAAAACAACCAGTCAGCGGTCGTAGGCACATTAGACATAGATTAGTTGAGGCTTTCATTTGCGCAGTTAGTGGCGCCTCTGAACGGGGTCATGAGATTTACCTTCAACGGATAGGCAAGGTCTCCATATATACACATCTCTTGCCCAGCCGGGGATACGGCATTGTGCTCCAAAGTGGGAAGAAGAAAAGTGTCAAAGTGAAAAATTTTCAAAGAAGAAACTGTGATCAGCTGTTGATTAAATCAACAACAACAAAAGTTACTTACTTACAGGATTGAACAAATGTCTAATAAGGCTATTAGGAAGCACAACAGCCTGAAATTTGCACACTTTTGTGCCCGTTGTAAACAATCCTTTGTTATTCTCCTGGTTTGCAAATCGGACGAACCGTTCCAGCCACAAACCCGAAACAATTGTTAAGGGAAGCGCCTTTGTCAGACACAGCATCAACATATTGTTGAATAGCAAGTGGATTTAGGATAGAGCGATTCCAACTTGTGATTCGGTGATGATGCAGATTGAAGATATAGTTGAGCACAACGTTCGATATCATACACAAAACAGGAACTGGTTTTGCAAACCTGCTGACCATGTCACTGTAATGACATGGAATAAACGCGAGTCGGCGAAGAAGGATACCGAGGCAATCTATTCGGTCGCAAATACTGCCTTGTAGACACTTAAAGGTGGGTAGTAATTGAAGGATATTAGCAAGACGTTCGAAATCTCCTCTTTCAAATTGAAACTCGGCTTTGCATTCGGCTTCACTAATGTTTTCCTCCAAGATAAATTCCTCATACTCGTAGTAAATTAACTAAATTAACTGCCCTATTAGCTTCATAAAGAACTATAAATTCTTCATCGGTTTATATTTTCTCTGTGTAAGCAAAAACAACCATTTCGCAAGCTTTTCTTAACGACGCCATAATGCAATTAGAAAAGCTTAAGCACTACCTTCCTCGGCCTAAACCTAAAGTGAAAAGTTTTCCGCCAAGAAGTCGTCATCGGCCCAACCCTCCGCGTCCATTTCTACCGTCCTGCAGGTCAGCCGTCCAGGTATCTTAAACTCTCTAATTTTAGAACGTGTATGCCGGGAAAAAATTTGTTCCAGCTATTAAGAGCTTTACTCCATTTATAAAAGGCTTTTAGCTTTATATCAGTATTTTCGTTTGGACGCAACCTCTTTTTTGTTGTTTCCTACCCGTCCCACATTTGACAAACTTTTCAAGGAGTAGTTAATTAAGGTATCAGCCACCCTTCAGGACCGTCCGCGCGCGGATCGCTGTAGCGTTAGTTGTTTTTATAAAAACCCCTATAAACCATATATGTTTTAAAATCTATTTACTTAAATGTGTTTCAAAATTGGAAGGCTTTGTGTGAAAGTACACGTCTCTATAAATCATGTTCCACTCCCGCCGGAAATAAACGGAAGAAAATAATTAACACTGCGTTCGCTTCTCAACACGTTCCACTAAAAAATCGTGTCTCAGATTTTTTACAAGTGCGTTTGCCTCTCTTTTATTAGCAAATGAAGTTGGGGGAGGGCAATTATTCAACACTCCCTGTGGAAAAAAAGCTATAGCTTTAAAATCAAAAGGAGTATTAAAATTCGCAGAAACAGTTTTGTAGAAGAGATATATGGCATCACTCTGGCCAAATTTTAGCCAAATTGATTGAAAGGCTGCCGACTTGGAGTTCAAAACGTACGAGTCGATCGGCAAAATTTGCGTTCGGAGATAAAATAGAAAATACATTTTTGGCTGCATCCTACCTGGAATGAGATTATAACGCCTAAATGTTTATTCTGATTGATATCAGAGAGGGATCAATTTTCTCTAAAAATAGGACTTTGACAGGTAACACGTAACATGAACAAACTTTCGCGGCAAGCAGCGGGAAATAATTATTTTGCTTCCAGTCAGTTCAATTACACCGCGTGTGGTCAAAAGACGAAATTTGTTGAGGTAAGTGAACGTACATGCATACTAATAGTTTAATGTACAAACAACAATACCGTTTTCATGTAACAAAAAAAATATATTGTGTTTATTTCTTAAAATGTTGGCGAGGTTGGTAAAGATGCCGAAAACCAGTGCAAAATCAATACGAACGAAAGCGAAGCCGCCGAATGTCCACCACTGATTGCTCGAAGGCCAAGAACTGAGGCCCAGTTTATTTCAAACGCTCTGCTCTTCTCGGAAGAATTAAAAACAGAATTTGTCTGGTGCAACGAACAGCTTTTATTCTCGCACTGGATTCTCCAGGTAGAACCAAGTCCATGCTTAGTCACTACATTTTCCATGACTTGGATTCTTCCCTGGCAAAATCGACAAGATACAGACTCGTCCAGTTTCTCAAGCAGCTTTTCGCTCGATACGATAGCTCGACCACTTATTGTTTTCCACGTTCCATCAGCAGATGGGATCGATCAGCTTAATTGGCTTTCTTCTTCTGGCTCTTCAAGCTGGATTTTGGAGCAGCTTGCACTCTCAGCAACTGCAGCATTTTCGCTTTTCTGAATATCTAACTCCTCGAGCCACTTTTCTTGCCCATAAAATTAGCGTTTGTCGCTCTCTGCCAATTTTGCGGCCCATTATTTGTCAAACTCGCTCTTCGATTTCTTTTTCGCTCTCGGTTTCGATGACGAAAACGGATACGATCTTTTCTTTTTTTTGGCGGCATTTTCACTGAAGCAAACGCTAAATATCCACGGAGAATACTAAAGGCTACAAACAACACGAAGACAATTCGCACGTGTTGTGTCGAAGCACGCACACGGTATCACGTTACTAGTTCACAGGCAAGTTACAGTCAATCCAGGTCACGCGTGAACAGTAATTCCAAGAATGAAATGGACATTCGAATTTCCCTTTGTAATCAGGTGATGTCCCAAGGATGATATCGATCGGCAAACGAGGCGAGCGCCCAAACAGGAGGTAAAATGGTAAATACCTAGTTTATTCACTCTTGGTACAATTGTATGCATGTACAACTTTGGGAAAAAACTCATGCCACCTGCTTTTCTTTTCTTCGGGTAGAGTTCTTAACATTGACAGCAATGTCTGGTTAAATCTCTCTGCTTTACCATTGCATTGTGGGTGGTAAGGTGTAGTCCTTGAGCGAGTCATCCCACACAGCTGATGTAACTGGTGAAACAGTTTGTTCTCAAACTCTCTCCCCTGGTCATGTAGAATGCGCGCGGGAAATCCAAAACGAAGCATGAAATCGCTGTAGAGCTTGTCCGCTACCGTCCTGGCTGACTTATTTCTGGTGGGGTACGCTTGAGCGAACCGTGTGAAGTGGTCAACAATGACCAAAATGTACTCATGTCCACCAGAGCTTCTTTCCAGAAGAAGAAAGTCGATGGATATTAACTCAAACGGTGCATTCGTGATGACAGGCTGGAGAGGGGCACGCGTTGAGATATTTGGTCGCCTTTGTTTGAGGCAGCTGCACACCCGCGTCACAAAATGAGTAATGTCACGTTGCATGTAAGGCCAATAAAATCTCGCGCGAGCTAACTGTAGCACTCTCTCTGCTCCCAGATTACCCATTTCCTTGTGCAACTCCTTGTAGACTAATGGGTGGAATTCTCTAGGCAACACAAGTTGTAAATGTTCTCCACATCTTCCTCTCAGCAACCCATCTTTTCCACTCACGCAGCAACTTTCTTGTGTACGGAAGTTCTCTACAAATTTCACGGGTAGGTGGTTTGCGTCCGTCCAGTTTGTATGCCAGCACTCTACCAATACTTGGATCCCATTTTTGACTTGCCAAGATGACATGAGGCTCAAATTTGTCATATTTCCTAGAATCAAGAATATCAGATTCAAGGTCCAGTGTCTCCGTCTTGTCACTCACTGCGGTGATCCAAACTGTTTCATCATGCTGAAGTGCCATTACACCAGACAAAGTAGCACTAATCACCTCCTGTGATGTTTCCTGTGTACAGCTTGGCATGTACTGATCGATATCCATAGGAAGTCTTGACAACGTGTCAGCATCCTTGTTCACTTTACCAGGCCTGTACTTGATATCAAAGTTGTAATCCGCAAGATCCGAAACCCAGCGATGTCCAGTTGAATTGAGCTTGGTCGTAGACAACACGTAGGTTAGAGGATTACTGTCAATTTAGAAGGTGAATGAAGGTGCATAGTACAAGTAGTCCCTGAACTGTTCACAGATAGCCCATTTCAAGGCTAGAAATTCAAGCTTTCCAGAGTGTGGCGTGGATCTCTCCCTTGTGAGGCACGATTTAAAAGGGGACTGTACAAAACCCTTCCCGCAAACCCACTAAGTGATACAAGACTAAGTAATACAACAAATTTAATTAATTTAGTATACATAAACGCTTAGTAAACACAATAAACGGTAACGTAAAAAAAAACTTTCTTAACTTAATTAATTATCTTAAACTAAATTACTTATTTCAGTTCAGTTCAGTCCTTCCTTGTTCTTGAAGTCTTCTCCAGGCACAAACAAATTGCTACTTCAACCACTCGCATAA
>NW_028145477.1:0-42500 GCF_977016875.1 Pavona decussata | reverse complement strand
CAAACCCACTAAGTAATACAAGACTAAGTAATACAACAAATTTAATTAATTTAGTATACATAAACGCGTAGTAAACACAATAAACGGTAACGTAAAAAAAAACTTTCTTAACCTAATTAATTATCTTAAACTAAATTACTTATTTCAGTTCAGTTCAGTCCTTCCTTGTTCTTGAAGTCTTCTCCAGGCACAAACAAATTGCTACTTCAACCACTCGCATAAACAAACCGCACCAACAACCGTTCACACAAACCTCTGCTTCTTCTCTTCTGGCGCCTTTTCTCTTCTTTGTTCCCGTCTTGTTTGACTCCGCCGCACTCAGTTTTATTTTCTATGCACACGCCTTGAAATCTTGTTCACTCGCCGCCGCTGACAAAAGGGTTTATGTCAAGGAAAACACGGCCGGCTCCTGCCAATGGCTCTTGACAGTGACTTGAACAATTTCGCCTTCGACCTTGCAATACAAACTTTTGCTTCTCCTTACTTCTTCTTACTTCTCTGTCCTTTTTCTCCTTCCAAGAATAACAACCAACTACACAACAACAACCTTGACCTCTATTTAAATACTGTACACAATTACGACATTACAAAGAAGATTCCAGAAAACGCTAACTACAATATGTACAATAAATGCTGATTACACAATAAGATACAAAATATACGGTAACGGGAATAATAATAGTTAATTAGATTACATTGAAATTTACAATACTACACACCATTTTCTAAGACAATAACTACTAATATACTAGTGACATTTTTTGACTGATAAAAATACGACGAATTAAGACTACAAATAATTAACAATAAACCTAACGAATTTAGATAATGAAAAAGAAACGACTAAATTTCTACATGCAAACACGAAACATGAAAATGCAAACATGAAATGAAAACAACAAAAACATGAATAATATGAATTTTGTGACACAGAGTGAAGGTGATAATTTCTCTTAGCTGGGGAAATAGTCCTGGATCCATATCTTATTACACGCATGATTCCTGACTGACGCTGATAAAGTTCAGCACCAAGACCGCTGTTTGAAGAGTCAGTGTGTAGAACAAATGGAAGACTATAATCTGGATAACCGAGGATCAGTGGGTTCACAAGACATTCCCAAAGTCTCTCTAGTACTCCCTGGTGTTCCTGTGTCCGACTGATAGCATAATTGGATTGGGCTTGCGTCCCATTTCTCTTCTGACCATGTCTTGTCGTTCCTGTTAAAGGTCTGTTGCCGTTAACCTCCGGTGTTTTCAGGAGTTTGAACAGCGGTTGTGCAATTCTGAAGAAATCTTGGATGTATTTTCGGTAGTATCCAAGCAAGCCCAAGAGTTTTCATACGTCTCCAAGAGTTTTTGGTTTGGTTTCCTTCAGGACAAGCACTGCTTTGATGTTTGATGGGTCAACTCGATATCCATCAGCAGAGACAATCCTTCCTAGGTAATTGACTTCTTTCTTAAACAACTTGCACTTCTTGGCTTTAAGCTTTATCCCGTGTGAACGCAGCCTCCGCAAAACACTTCGTACATTTTCTACATGTTCATCAAAAGTCTGACTAAAGACAATTATGTCGTCAAGATAAGGCACACAAATGTTGTCTCTGAGTCCTTCTAGACATTTCTCCATGTATCTTTGAAATTCAGCTGGTGCGTTCCTCAATCCGAGTGGGATCCGGACCCACTCGTAGAGACCCCAAGGTGTTACAAATGCGGTCATGTGTTGGCACTGAGGACTGACAAATCCCTGGTGATAAGCCTTGTCTTGGTCCAAGAGTGAGAACCACTTGTTTCCTCCTAGGTTTTCGATGGTTGTTTGTCAGCTAACGAAAGTCCACACATAGTCTCAAAGACCCGTCTCTTTTCCGAACACATACCACTGGCGACGAGTGTGCTAAATGAGACTTCCGAACCCATCCACGATTGAGAGGATCCCCCACATATTGTTTAACTTCTGGGTACAAGGGCTTTGGAATGGCTGTGTACTTTTTCTGGACAGGACGAGTGTCTGACAGATTAATCTTGAGCTCTAGACCTTCCGGGCACCATATGTCATCATCATTTTTTGAGAACGAGTCTGCTTCTTCTCTTAACATGTTAATCACTGCTAATTTCTGATCTTCTGACAGGTCTCCCAAGTCAACATCTGGCGGTGGACCTGTAGTCTCACTTCGGCATTGCTGCAAGACATGTACAGGTTGCTTTAGCTGCTGTTTCCCCTCGACCGTCAACTCGTTTGCATGAAGGACAGGGTCCTCTGTACTTTCTACCTCCTCTCTCAATTTCACCTCGAGTGGTGTAACAGATTTAACTTGCTGAAGTTTTCCTAACACTGTCCTGTCTCTCAAGGTGATATCATGCTCTGTGTTGTTTGTCACCCGAATGGCAACACGTGATGAAGTACCACCCCTGAGTGTCACTAGTGTTTCTGGGACCTCAAGACCTGACGGCCAAGGTGATTCAATGTCCGGTTCGAACAACACTGGAAGTCTTGATTCAGTTAGGCCCACCTTTGCTGAGCACGTTTCTACCACTGTCTCATTCTTTGGAACTACCACGTCTCTCTTTGTTACTTTCAGACTACACAGTTCACTTGGGGTTGTTGTCCTAATGAGTGTAATCAAAGCTTCAACATTCTCTTGTTTTGCATTCGGAAAACTCGAGCAAAGGGCACTAACTAATGTCTCTTCCTGGCTGTCAAGTGTGTGACTACCAGATTCTTTCACTAATTCTTCAATGACGTTGTATCCAACAATAGGGTGGTCCAAATTGATCAGGAAGATCAGGAAGGGTACTGCCATACCATGTTTGTCACCTGAGGTCGTGAGTTTGAAGGAAACTTTTATCCAGCCTTCGTATGGGATTTTACTACCATTTGCTACTTTAAAATCAAGTCCTTGGTCACTTAGAAGTTCCTCTATTTGACGAGGCTCGGCTGTAGGCAGGTTCGTAGCAATCCAGTCCTTAGAAACAATAGAAAGTGCACTGACTAAAAAGTCTTGGGGACTTTCCCTCGGTGACTGATACATAGTTGTGAGCTCTTGAAACAGTTCAGTACCTGACTTCTGTCTGTAGTGGGCCCTCAAAATTTGCCTTAATTTTGGCAAAGTCACTTCTTTCATAGTTTCTAAGTAGGACCTCAGCTTAAGGCTAGGGCTGATGGCACGAATAATAGCATTAATAACTCGCGTTCCTTGTACCTCTTCTCCAGCCCTGCATCAATCTGACGCATTAAACTTACGAAGGACAATCGGTCCTTTTGTTCCTCCCCTCCAATGACACCCATAATCTTAAAATCTCTCCGAAGAGCAGTTTTTACATCTACAAGTGACACTATGTTACCTTCCTTTGCTTTTGCAGATGGAGCGGACGTCGGTTTCGTGCCCTCGAGTTTCACTGAAGCCTCCTTTATAGCCTTCGTAGACGACTCCATCATTTTATCGAACTGTTTACGTAGAGCTTCGTATTCCACTTTCGCTTGCACCGATTCTTTGTTCTCATCGACGCTGTACGATTTTTCCAGCGATGGCGGAGTCCCAGAAATAAAATTCCAGAGTTCCTTAAGATATTCAATCTTGTTTTCGGTTTTGCCCATCTCAACCTCAAATTTATCACGAATGATCCGCGACATGGCAAGCTTCGTTTTACCTTTGTATTCACTCGATTCCAAGCCAATGTGCTCCGCTAACTGCTCCATTTCCAAGATTGGGAGCTTACGAATTCCTCCTTCAACCTGAAGTTGCAGTTCTTCGAGCTCCAAAGCCGTCACAGGATCAACAACATACAAATTCTGCCACAATCAGGAAAACAAACCACATTCCTTCGAGTTCGATGATCGCGCCGTCGATCGATCGTCACAAGAACGGTTCGTCCTGGCGGGGTCGCCAAAATGTTACCTGGGATCGATCACATGATCTCCACGCCGCACAACCGTCATCTCTCACATACTGCATGACCTGGTGACGGAAGTGAACAGTTACCGGAAACGGAAGTGCAATCAACCATTACTAATTCAAAATTCAAAACATCAGCTGTGGAGGTAGGCTCGATTTCCGCCGTCTCCCGGGTCCGGTCTGTGATCCTCCCCGAAGAGAGACGGCTGGACGCGTGACCCGTTGACCTTGTCTGTGACGTAATTGAAAAAATGATAATTTATGCGTCTCCGATGTCACTGGAAGTGAAACCAGACTCCAATTTTCTTGTTTATTTGGCGCGAAATTGCATCACGCGCTGTCGCGCTCCCGTGCCCACCCAAATGACTTTCGAAACTGTACGGTACATTTCTGTATTTTGCGACATATACATGTAGTCAACTTTCTTTAATCTTCGAATGGATGGTAAAGGGAAAAGCGACGATACTCCGAAAAAAATTAACTCGAATAGTGGTTGCTTCTTCTGTGGGTCCGAACTGACTGATTCTCGGAAGCGGACCAAATTAAATGGAAAAGTTTCTGATTTGCCAGAACGAATTTCCAGCGTATTGAATGTTCCTCTGTCAAGTATAAATGTGGACAGTTACATCTGTAACGAACGCTGTTATCGAGACCTAAAGCGCCTTGAAAAGATCCTTGAAGATGCAAAATCTCTTCAACAATCATTGCAAGAAAAGTTCACAACAAACAACCGAACAAAACGTTGTGTTCCGCCAAGTGTCTCAGCGCCGTCGAAATCGCTTCGCCACGTGACGGATCAAGGAAGGGGAAAGACTGCAAAGTGCTTGTCATTCGCAGAGATTCAACCAAAACCAAATC
Source organism: Pavona decussata (assembly GCF_977016875.1). Taxonomy (NCBI): domain Eukaryota; kingdom Metazoa; phylum Cnidaria; class Anthozoa; order Scleractinia; family Agariciidae; genus Pavona; species Pavona decussata. The sequence continues at coordinate 37,752 of NW_028145477.1, read as the reverse complement.
CCGATCCAGAACAGTTACCATTGGTTTAGCCTCTTCAAATTGTACCTTTGCTGGAAAGAAACATTTCCGATGGCAACTGCGAGGGAAATATTTGTCAGGTCCAGGTAAGTGTTAAAACTTAATTAGTTCGTTTACATTGCTTTGATAGAACGTGCAGGTCAAACCGTTTTAGGCATTATAATAAAGGCAGTGTCATTCAAAATTTCAGGCAATAGTGACTTACGAATCCGGAAGAAAAATTAGAGTGTTGCCTCAGGATCTTCATCGGCTTGGAAAAGCTTTGGCCAGGGGAAGCGGTTACAAATCTATCGCAGACGTGGTTATGGATAGTGCTACACTAAGACAAGGCGTAGAAGATCGTCTTTGTTCTGATGTGAACATTGAATGTAAGAGATTGTGTTCTAAGACAAACCCTACGCTGTTAAGAACGGCAACGAAGGACAACATTTTAAATTTCTCTTGGCGTGCCATCGGACAAGAAATTCGTGAAAAGTCGCCGCTATTTTATCGTCTTCTCTTGGCTTCCGCCGATCCAAAGTTACTTTCTAAAAGCAGCGACCCTGAAACAACTGAAAGGTACCCTGGTATTTGTACTGCGGCCGCTGTCTTGCTTAAAAACCGCGACAAAGGCATGACCTTGGTTCCTTATGTCATCAGCACCATTCTCACGGTGGGAGGGACTTCGAAACGGTTAAGCACAAAGTTGTTTGTTTTCCTCGTCGTGGTTCTATAACCAGTTTTTAGACATACTTGAATGATAAACATTATTTCAGTACGTTATCAGTCACCAATATTAGTAATTACCCATATGGCAAGGAACATGCTGTAGCGCATTTGTTGTTCTAGAGTTTTTTCATGTTTTTGAAAGAAAAGTAAATTATTGGGTTTCTTTTAGAGTCCATAATGTCTTGTTTATGTTTGTGCTATCTAAAATATCTATATACATTACAAATTTCGAGTTCAAGAAATTTTTAAAAGCCAAAAATATATTAAAACTTTACTAAGCTATAAGCGAAACTGCTCATTTCTAGATGGGTGACAGTTGAAATGATGATGATGATGATGATGATAATGATGATGATGACAATAATAATAACAAATAATAATATGCCCTCTAGGGAGTGGGTTGGTATGTGTTATTTGGAGCAACAAGTCCAAAAAAGTGTTTTTGGTTTATGTTTCAGGCCCTTGTTAGGCTCAACAAACTTGGTGTCACAATGTCCCCGAAAAGCATTAACAAGGCCCTAGATCTTCTTGGAGAGGATTTTGATCTCCCTATTAAAAGCTGGAAAGGTGACATTACTGCTCATCTTGAAAAATGTTCTGAGCTTGTACAAGAAGGTTGTGACCTTGAGACGACAAAAGAGGAATTGGTCCAATTGGCTGCAGCAGGTGCAAATGTAGCAGAACAGATTACAGCAGCAAATGTATCCCAGTCCAGCATTAATGTGGAAAAAAAGAAGCTTTTTGAAAATCGACCTAGCAGCTTCAACTTAGTTCTGGATAATGTGGACCTTAAAGTTCTTGCTTCAAATATGACATCAGATGACCAGAATAAAGATTTTCACTGGTGTAATCACAATGCGTACTTGGACCGCGTGAACCCCACCCATTTAGCAGATGATTCACCAATAGCTGATCTTGAAGATGTACCAAACAGCACTTTCCTTCCCAGCTTTAATGACCAGAATTTATTACTGTCTGACTTCACTGTTCTCGTTGGTAGGGTCCTGGTGGAAAATTTCAGTGCTTTTGAGATATTCAAAGATGTCATACCCTTACACATCAAACATAAGTACTCAGATGAAATGAAGAATAAAACAGAAACAGTAAGATTATTATTGTTACAGATGTAACTCAGACTAACCCAGTTACTTATCTTAGATCTTCAAAAATGCATGACATTGGAATTTATCAATAAAAAAATATTATGAGTAAAAACAGTAAAAAAAATAACTAATATCAGTTTCGTCATTTTCTTCACATTAGGTTCATCTTGGTGTCATTTTTAAAGATGAAAATTTGGGAGAGGACATAATCGATATTGTAAGGGAACTCCATGGCATGGTGCCAGTTGTACTCAAAGATGGAAAAGAGGTGTTTGACCGTGTCCCTGTTGTTGGAGACCAGAAAACAATGGAGAGAGGGGTGGAAGCACAGTTTTCTGTCCGCAATGCCTACATCAAAACACGTAGATTGGAGGGCCTGTTCTTTCAACTTGCTGATTGGCATCATGAAAACAAGTTCCTATCGGTAAGTTTTTGAAAAAAATTATTACCACGTGACACATCATACAGTCAAACCAGTAAAACCACGACTACTTGAAGTATTTCAGGAATATTTATTGTGTTAGGACACAGAAACTAGCAGCAAAACCACAAAATAAATAACGTTCCTGCTTGCAGTTTATTCTCTCACACCTAACTGACTTTCTTCTTCCAGCACAATAACATTCCAGAAATATTTCCATTATGTACAGTTTTCCTGGTTTCATGAAAGTCTGCAGTCAGAGAGGAATAACTCATCACTGTCACAGTGTGTGTCAATAGGAAAAATTAATGAGAATAGTTTTTTTTTTTCTGTCAAATCACTACATTTGAGAACTATTATGAGAAACCACCTCTCCTGTGTGACATTTCTCGAGAATGTTTCATTGGAATATAAATGAAACAGTTTATTTAGCCACACCTTTTTTCTTTTATCCAGTTAATTTTTCTAGATACTACAGCGGTTCCTCAGCATCTGACAAGACTTCGCTGTTTGCTTTGAGAAACCTTGTGAACTGGCGTGATGTAGTCAGTGATGCTCAGCAAAAACCTGCTCCATGTAAGCGATTTGTTAATTTGGTGTTGGATGCAAGTATCATTGCTGCAGCCCTTAAGTTCTTTGGCATGGAAACAACAGAAGACACACCCACAAAGAACAGTATCAGCCCAGGATTAGCAACAGGACTCAAGGTGGTGCGCCAACGTTTTTTTTATAGAGTGATCAAAGAATTCATTCAAACCTATGTAGTTGATGGAACTCTTTATGAAAATCACTTCAACAATATTCAAGCACTACAGGAATGGGAAACAGCCCTAACTAATCAGCCTACACTTCCAAATGGCAGGTACCCCTGTAGATTCCCAGGGTGTTCAAGCTCATTCAAACATGATGGAGTCCACAGGATGAGGCATGAACTGTCTCATGACCCCCCACCCACCATTCCTGAGGAACCAGTACTTGTTAATACTGTGCCTGATCCTACTGATCAAAATCCTAAACCCAAAGATGACATGTTTGACTATCACTGTGGCTTCATGAACATGGCTTTACTGTTACGGAACTTCATGGATGCCGTAAAAGAGGGTGATGGTGAAACGATAATCAGATGTATTAAGATGTTCCTTTTACATTTCAAACAGGATGGCAGTGGCAGCACCAAGTATGCTTTGGAGACTTTGTTCCACATGTTTCAAATGTATGCTTTGCTCAGTCCTAGAGAAGCAGAAAGGATTAAATGTAACAGAACAGTCATCAATCATGGCAAGCCAGGATGTAATGTTGCCATGGATCTAGCCTTGGAACATGACAATCGTTTGATCAAAGATATGATTAGAGGTCTGGGGGCTAATATCAGTGAAGCTAGTGTTCGTAGAATCTGTAGGGCATTCTTTGTCATCAAAGTGTTTTTGGAACACCTAGACCTAGAGATGAAAGTTAAGAAAAACTCAGGTGAACATACCAAGAAATCTGTTGGGCAGGACTTGAAGAAAGTCGTTCAAACACTTCATGAACAGAATGTATTTGGTAAACAGCCAACCCGGGAAGCAATGTTTTCCTTTCCAGACTGTCCAAGAGACTACCTCCAGTTGCTAGAATCAAAGGGATTATTCTCTTGGATAAATGAGCATAAGAAAAATGTCAGACTTGGAAAAAGAACGCGATAAATCCATACAAAATAATTACATATTTTAGTCAAATCTATGTGCAAATCTCCCCAACAGCGGCTGGTAATCGAGCCTAATCTACTGAAGGCAGCCATTTTGTCTAAAATACTAAAAATGTACCTTTCTACAGAAAGCTTTATCAATGGGACACAAATCTTTCTTTTTTTTTTTTTTTTCTCGATATGTTAAAGGTTCCTAGTCAGCCTCCGCCATTTTCGATGCCATTGAAATTATTGATATTGCATGGTGAAGTGAAATCTTATTGCTTAACTGTAAGTTGTGTTCCTGAAAGTATGTTTCATTATCTTTAGTAGTTTCACAGTAATTTCGTTCATTTCGACATGCTCCGAATAACATATAATAGCCAAACTTTCGCATATAAACAGAAACAAAGGTGTGGCTGACTAGGGCACTTTAAGTGGCTTCTTCAGCATGCCAAGAAAGTCGTGTCCGATACCCCTAGGCTAGTGGATTTTGTTCTTAAGGGAAAGTGAAGTTTTTTGGAAAATCCAAATTTCAGAAGCACTGTAATCAATGCTGCTTATCAAAAAAAAAAAGAAAAAAACAAATTAAGGGGGTATGGGGGGGGGGGACACTTTTTAAAAGGACTCTTGGGTTAGTACATACTGGACAGTCTGGTGACAACTTACTCGAATGGCAAGCCATAAAACTGACTTTCTTTGCACCCTGTTCTTATGGTAGGTTGTCTGCATTAGGCAAACATTTTCAATTGTTAATTAAATTTAATGAACATTCTCTGTACAATACCCTCAAGGCTTTACGGTATAGGCTTAAGTTAACATAGACTTCAATGAAACTGATTCTGATACAGCTTTACCACCCAATAAAGAATATTGTTTCCCAATAATTTAAAACATTTTTCTAAAGAGCTTATTTTACAACCGATATGAACAGCTTTTTGACATAAGAAATGGGATATTTCAACAGACCATTCACAACACTGTTTATTTACAACAAGTCTGTTTACCCAACAGACTTTGCAGCCTCTAGTTCCAAGCAAGACTAGATCAGCCACATTTCCATCTTGTACCTAATGAACTATACCACAATATTACAAGTATATTCTGCTTGGATTGGATGTCTAAATCATCTCACTGTTGAAAAAACCTAAAAAGGCTTTTGACCTTTGCAGGGATAATGAGCCGGCAGACCTGCGACACCATGGAAATCGAGCCTATAACAATAATATTAGTAATTTGCATATTTGTGAGTTGATGTACAGTAATCTGATCCAGTTTTCTGACTAAACCAAGGTTTTTTTTAAAAATCTGATTTCTTACTCAAAAGAACATGTACATGTCCAGGTTAAGAAAAAAGGAAACGAACACCAGACATCATGATACTGTTTTGAATGCTTCAGTAATCCCTAACAGCTAAATATAAAAATGTAAAGAATATCATGACATTTGTGGGTTAACAGATTGAACAAAACCTTCAGTTTACTCAACATCAGAGCCAGACTCTTCTTCATTGGCCGCAAAAAGGCTATCCTCAGTAGTATAAAACATTTCTTCTTGAATGCCAGCCAAGACAGAATCCTCAACGTCAAAATCAAAAATATCCATATCAGCAAACTCTGATGTGTCACTGTGTTCAAGCTCTTCAACAGGTTCACACACATCAACATCATGGAAGACTTGGCTAAAGGTAAACAAAACTTCCAAGGCCTCACTTAAATTCCAAATGTCAACAAATTTGAAAATGTCAGTGACACTGAAAATATTCTCACAATTGGTACAAATCTGTTCCACATGCAGATCTCCAAATGCACCATACAACTTTGCAGGAGTAAACAATGGCACGTTTTCAAGTCTTACTCTGCGCAAATATTGCCCTCTCAAGGCTTTCTTTAGGTAATTCAACTTTTGACGTAGATTACCCCTCTGAGCATCACTCACTCCTCTAGAAATACAATCGGTTGGTCCCTCTTGGATATCTGTTAACTGTGACTGAAAGAAAACAAAATCACAACAGCCCCCCTGGCATTTACAGTTTTTCTTGCAAAAATCACAACAATTATGCGCTGGTTCAGCTGAAGGCAATTTTTCGAGGTCAACATCAAAGTTTTTAAGGAGTAATTTCCTTCTGCATGTAGATGTTTCCCGCACATAACTTTTTATTTCCTCAGAACAGTGCTTCATCATAAGGCTTGAGTAGAGAACCACAGACTTGCACATCTCATCGTTTGACCTACCAGCCCTGCCGCTTTCTTGCAGATACGTTTCAAGGTTGTAAGAAGGGCCATATTGCTGAACTGTCTTGACATTCTTGCAATCAATGCCCATACCATAGGCAATGGTGGCTATCAAGACACGGACTGAGCCATTTGGTTCCCCCATTGACTCCAAAGTATGATCTCTATTGAGATCATCAATTCTACGGTGGAACATTTCCACAGCCCTCTTCTTAGGGTCACCAGAATTGTCAATGTACATGTCATCACCAAGTTCTGACACGAAGAAAGAATACAAAAAAGTGGTGACTTTGATTGTCTGGCAATATATAATTGTCCTCTCAGTTAATCCTTTTTGCTCCCGTAACTCTTCAACTAATGCCTTGAATGTTTGAGCACGATCAGGGGTGATAACTTGAACAGCATAACTTATGTTTTCTCTGTTTGGGCTATCCATAATCAATGCTGGGCTTTTCATCTCAAGAGACCGCATGATCTTGAGTCTTGTGGAAGTGGTCGCTGTAGCAGTCAGTGCAATCAGGGGCACTTTACCGACAATTGAGCGGATCTCGTTGATCCGGCCAAACCATTTTCTAAAAGCCATTTCTCCTCTCTTCACTGCATAACCCCTGAAATGGAAACATACAATAACATGTTAACTGGGGTGTAGCGTGGTTTTTCCAGTTAGGTATGCACAGGAAGGAGTAGTGAAACAATCACAGAAGACACAAGCCTCTAGGGGTGTGCTCTCTGAAATCTTTTTTTTTATTTTTAGGGCCTCTGAAATGCCATTTCCCATGATTTTCAGGGGGGAATAAGTAAGTCAATAAAGACATAAATGAAATAAAATATATATTTTTTTAGAGTTTTGAGGTACACTCATGATTAAGTTAAAGTTGTGGATAGCATTTATTTTCCATTTCTACTTAGTTTTCTTTGCCATTTCCTTTGCCTCCTTTCCCTAGGTATTCATAATCTCAAACACTTAAAACCAGAGGACACAGGAACTTAGGAATAATCCTAGGCCAAAAAAAATTATTCTCAGCTGTAATTTTTATCAACAACACATACTTCACGTACATGCCAGAGAGACAACTGAAGACTAATTTAATACACGTGATTGTATGTATGCCTAGGAAAGGAAATATCTCTAGCACCGCAACTGGTTGTGATATATCACATGTATGTCTCAAAATAACATCTTCTTTAAAGAAATACAGCACAGCTACATTATCTTATCCTACTTTGAAATTGAATCATATAATGCAAATCGATTACATGTAAGAGTGTATTCTTCATCTAGATATTCCACAGTTTTCAATCAGAATTTGTCCACATGTTAATATAAAGAATAGCTTCGCTTTAATTAGCCTCTATTTCCGCCGTCTCTGAAAGAGTGCTTACGTCTTAAAAATAAGGACGAGGGTCAAAATAAAGAGGGAAACGCGTAAAGGCCAATAGACTTACCAGTGAGAAATGCAGTGAGCTTCATCAACTTCAACCAAACACAATCTCTCTTTGTAGGCATCGTTGCTGAGCATTGCCCGCCATCTCTTTGTAGATAAAAATGCCTCGGGTGAGCCATACTCGATTTGGCATTCCCCGCGTTCCACACTTTGCTTCGCCTCTTCGCTCTCCTGTTCGTCCCCTATAAACTCGGCCTTGATTCCCACAGACTTAAGGTATCGCACTTGGTCTTGCATAAGAGATTGCAGAGGAGAAATCACAATTGCGATCGACTTCGCATTTGACAAAGGTCTCACTGTGTCGAAAACGATCGGTGCGGACTGAAAAATCAATGATTTTCCAGACCCCGTTGGTTGAATAATGAACACATCTTGACCTTTAACTATGTGTCGCAGTGCCTCTTGCTGAGAATCTTCTAAATTTTGAAGTTTAAAGGACTCTAAAACTCGCTCGAAAGCCAAATTCATCTTATTGACATCGTCCGCCATTTTGACAACTCTGTTTGATGTGATAAATTATGCGACAATCCTTGCCAGACGAAAATCTGCAGGTGAGAACATGATTGGCTTAAACCAACAAAGAAAATCGCACGCGTCCAGCCGTCTTTTCGGGGGGGGGGGGGGGGGGGGGTGAGTGCGGGCTCATTTTCCCGAACAGCGGCTGGTAATCGAGCCTACTGTGGAGGGAGATTTAAACATGGAGAATTATTCATCGAAAAGGTCCGCTCCACAACAAGAAAATCCGCCAGAGAGGAAACAAGCTAAATTATCTGGCAGGGAAAAGCACGCTTTTGTTTTTAAATGGTAAGATTATGGAATGTTTGAACGCGCATTGATTTCTTTAGGTTTTTAAAAACGGCCATGTCAACTTTATTTGCAGGCTTTCGATGAATTACATAAGAGATTATCAGTCCTTCACGCCAATGAAAGCCATTCTAGAGGACTACAAAAACAAATATCCGGAGAAGGAAAATATAGATTTACCAGCATCTGAAATGGGAGTGATCTTAAAGGAGGTCTTTCCAGATGCGACTAGAGTACAAAGGAGAGTCAACGGTTGCCGATCGTGGCTGTATCCAGTTCTAAAGTTGAACTCGAACGATCCCCAGCAGTCACACTCAGCTGATGTTATAAGATGGGAAGACCTGCCAAAATTCACTTCTGGGCTCGGTTGGCAGTTATCGGACCAAACAGACCAGTATTTTGAATGGATGAAGATCCGATCTCAAGACGTATGCAACGGAAAAGCACGGGCAAAAACCACAGAGTCAACAGACTTTAGGGCATGCGCATATGACCTGATCAATGGATAAGCGTAACGCAGACTCTGGTAATGAGATTGGGTACGTCATTTCCGTCACCAGGTGTGAAAGCGATGCGTTCAAGCTGTAAATTTCGCTCGCCGAAAATGTAGGTTTATCGAATGTTTCGACGGAATTTTCGCGATGTTTGGTTAGATATAGAAATCCTAGCTCAGATACGAAAACTGAAGCTTTTTAATTGAATTTCGCCCGAGTTATGGCGATTCGAAAAAATAAGCTTAAATCGGTCTCCTCCCTTTCCGAATTCTTGAGTGTTATTCTAGCTAAGCAAACTTCCGAGCCCACAGTAATTTGGCCGGCAGTAAATATTTTGTGTAACGCAATCGTAACGCAATGTAAAACGAACGGATTAGCGTGTTTTATATGATCGAATTGAACTCCTCTGGACCCTGTAATATCTTTGGACAGAAATAATATTTTCTTCTGATTTTTTTTTTTTTTTTGAAGAAAGCTCTCAAGCATATCTATTCCAAAACGTTGAAACCTCAAATATGGCAGCGATCCGCACGCAGACGGTCCTAAAGGATAGCTGATACCTTAAGGCCTAACTCACTTCGTATCCGAAAATAGCGCTGATGTATTGCCTGACTTAAATTTATCGCAAGAGAGGTTACTAAAGAGTGTACAACTAATTGCTGATGAGGTTAATTTCTTCCACAGCTTGCTCCTCTGGAGAAGTCCTGACCGGATCAAGAGGATCCTTTTCAAGCCCAAATTTTCCAAACAACTTCTCTAGCTACATCACATGTACCTGGCATATCACAGTTCCCAGTGGCTACATAATCAAACTCAGCTTCCGTAACTTTAAATTAGGTCACCCGTCGAGAAGCAGATCACGTCTTACAATCACAAATGTTGCTTCTGATGATAGATATCAGCCATTCCATTTGTTTGGTGATTACCTTCCTCCTCCGGTGTACTCTGTGGGCAATTCCATTCAAGTGAACTTTATGTCTCTCAGTGGTCAGTACTCGGGATTTAATGCATCCTACACGGCCATCACTAATGACTCAGGTAGGTTTACTTACGGAGTTTGCTGGTCTCTGTCACGGCAGGCATGTCCGTTAACCTTATTTAGAGCTGGCTGAGGAGGGGGAGGAGGTGGAGTAGGTTTCTACCTTCCCCAATGAATGAATGAGTATTGACGCTATAAAAATGTAAAATGTGTGTCTGTAAATACAACTTGTAGGGCTCATAAGAGGTCCAAAGATTTTCCTTTTGAGATTTTGCAAATCGGGAAAGTTCATGGTTTCTTTTGATGTCGAGAGCTTGTTTACTAACATACCCCTGGAGGAGTGTGTCAACCTGGCGGTTGACTACGTCTCCAAGGGCAATCCTGATCTCCAGCTTACTACAACTGAACTCAGAAACCTTTTTAATTTTGCCACTGCTCAAACACATTTCTAGTTTAAGGGTTCGTTTTTTGATCAAATTGATGGGGTGGCAATGGGCTCTCCCCTTGCCCCGGTGTTGGGTTATCTCTTCATGGTTCACCATGAAAGGATTTGGTTGGAAAACTATATGGCCTCCAGTATTTTATTTTACGGACGCTATGTTGACGATACTTTTTGTCTATTTGAAACATACGTTTCACCATGGAAAAAGAGATGGATAAAAAAATCCGCTTTCTGGATGTTCTGATTGATAACAGTCAACCTCTATTTCCTATCATCAGGGTCTATCGCAAGAAAACTTTCACCGGTCTACTAACTAATTATTTTAGTTTCACCCCATTCTCTTACAAACTTGGCTTAAGCAGGACCCTAGTCGACAGAACATACAAGATCAACAACACGTGGGTAGTCTTTCATGAGGATATCAAGAAATTGTTAGTAATTTTACGTAAGAACCTATTCCCCAGTCATATCGTTGAAAGGGTCATCAGGCAGTACATTACTAAACCTCAGACCCTTCCGAACATACCTGCTAGTCCTCCCTCCATTTCTACACGATTTTTCAAATTACCTTATGTTGGGCCCTTCTCTATTTCAGCACAAAACAGATTTCGCAAACTACTTTGACGTTATTGTAACGATCTTGATGTTAAGCTAGCCTTTTCTCCCCTCAAGATCAGTAACATGTTTAGTGTAAAGGACCCTGTGCCTGTTGAGCTTCGTTCGAATGTTGTCTACAAGTTTACCTGTGCAAGCTGTAATTCTTGCTATGTCGGCGAAACCAGCCGACACCTCTCGACACGCATTCGCGAACACGTCAACAGGGACAGGACCTCACATATCTTTCAACACCTTCAACAATCCGAGGCTTGCCGCCATTCCTGCTCTGCTGAATGTTTCAAAGTAATAGACCATGCGACCACAAAATCAGAATCCCAGAATCCCAGAATCCTTTGCACCTGAAAAATACCTTTGTCAAATTCGAGCCAAGGAGGCTGCCACACAACATGGAAATGGTATAACACTTACCAGAAAATATTCCTCATATCAAGATTGTGGGATGACATCATTAGTCACGTTACCAATGCCAGAAACCCGTTTGAACTCATTGCGAGGAAGTACACCTATCAATTCCAAAATAATACAGCGTAGTCAAAAAATAAATTTGTGTGAGGTATATAGCAATGGCCATTTACGGTCTTGCATCTTAAAATTAAGGGGGCTGTACACAAAAGACACAAAAACCGAAAATCTCGGGGTCTAAGTCGAGAGGCATATCTTCTTGAGTTTAAAGCGCGTTGCAACATAAATTTGCATGTATATAGATGTTTATGTGAAGTACCTACCATAACATTGTTACCATGGTGACGTCATCGGTCACATGACCAGGACGCTCGGAATTTTTCGTGGATTTTGTAAAACCACGTTAATCCCAATGGTAGGTATAGAAATTTTGGTATAAAACATTAATTTAAAAGGGGCATTATTATTTCTTATTCTCCAACTCAAAGAAAATCACTACCATGAGGGAGGTTTGTTGAATGTGATCTTAATTATCATAAAATTTAGTGAACTTTAGATTTGAATTTCTCCAAGAATTATTAATGGTTCGAAAGAGTGTTTCATTCAATTTCCAAAAGCCTCGAAGTTGGTTAAAGAAAATAACTCGGCTGTGACTCCTTTTTTCAACCCACTTCTCGGCGTTTGGAAATCAGACGAAACAATCGTCCTCGTGAATGAAAAATAACATTAAGTTGTTTTTGACTCCTTCCCTCTGGGTAGAGTCATCTTTTTGTCACATTTTGCAAGTAGCAAAGGGTGGAAGGAGTTGTCGCTGCGTCTGCAGCGGCAGCTGCAGACGAATTTGAAAACAATGCCTAAGTTAGACTATTGTATTTTCGACCCAGTGATTGGCCAGCAGCTTAAATCTCCTAGTAACGGTTAAACCGTTTGCCACCCGGTCATTTTTGGGGGATAATATCTAGGGCGTAACCGCCGCGCCTTGGCTTTGAGAATTACGCTTTGTACCAAGACATTGGAAATACTTTCGCGAAAGACTGAAAAGACTGTTTGTCTACGAAATGTAGTTGTAGAAACAATGCCAAAAGACGCAACATTAGTCCACTGTGAGTATAATTTGACCTTATTCGAGAAAAATGTAATTTAATTTACTCGACCTGCGTATTTTCTATAGCCCTACAAGTCGAAGCTGGTTGGTCTTCATAAAATGGCTAAGAAAATCAACTCAATTATTCACAAGTTGTCCTGATATCTACAGTATTTACTAAAATCGCTTCACGTGATCCTGTATACACTAAAATATGTATACGCAGCTGTTTTATACTTTTTAGACAACCCTACGTTCTGAGCACTGACATGACAACTATTGATCAGTACGTTTTCGGTGCTGCTGTTGACATAGTATTAGGCGGAAGTTACGCTTGATGTCGACTAATTTTCTTGAAAAAAAAATAAAAAAGGTCGTTAAAGGGTACTCTACTAAGTTTTAAATGGTTTCACTTTGAAATATATTACAATTTTTTTCAATATGTTACGGAGGCTTCCTTGCAAAGTTTAAAGAATACTACATATGCCAGTCTTAATTTCCACATAACATTGAGATGATATGATAAACTCTGATAATTACTCCAAAATCTATCCCTGGAGAAAGGTAATTCCTGATATAAGTTTCATATCTATTTAACGCCGTGCGTGGTGTGGACTTTGACATTTTAAGTGTGAAAGTAAGCTTGGGGTTTGACTATAGTGGTCTGAAACTTTAGCATAGGATATGTAGTAAAATGTAAAGTTAAAAGCTTAAAACGATAAAAACGTTGATTTTTAAAGATATATTTCGACAGCTCTTCTCTCTTCTTCAGTTTCAAATCGTAAAGTACAAAGTTGAATTTTTAATAGAAAAACTGTAACCGATTAATTAAAGGATTCGTGATAATAGCCTTAATTACACGATTCTAGGTAAACACGATTTACCTAGCATAATTTTCCTAGTTGCCTAGCTTGTTAATTAAGGTTACACGTGCCCAGGGGAATTCAAGAAATTTTATTTTATAGTTGAGTGATTTCCACGGGTACACCACAACATATCACTTTCTAGCAGTACACCAACTTCACTCCTCACCCTTCACAACCAACGCAGTGAGTTTTCTTCTGTGATGCGTACTTTGGTTATACTTTATAATATACTGTAGTTTTTAACTATACAAATCGTTTAATACCAAATTGTGAATTCTAAGAGGGGACCAATATCATACAAACACCTGTCTTTTATTTTTCCTGCATGGATTTTCTCGACAAAAATGGAAAATATTTTCCAAGGTAGCTTTCGTAAACAATTCTTGAGGTAAATTATCTAAAGTTTCTTTTTGATAAAGCCTTATCTTTATCGAAAACACCAAGCAAATTTCATCAATCCTCATTTAGTCAAAGTATGGTTTGTTTTTTGACGAAAAAGTAGATCATGCCAAAAGTGACTCAAGGGGATACACAAGAAATTCATGTCATGTTGAAATTTCTCACTTAAAAGTATATTACAAAAGAGAGAAATTTATTTTGTTTTGCTATAATAATAATAATAATAATAATAATAATAATAATAATAATAACTTTAATTCTTATATTGCGCACTTTCCATAGAATGATCAAGTGCGCATTACATGATTTCTATCTATAATAATCAAATACATAGTATCTAAATAATAATTATTAAAAATACACCATAATAAAAATCGAAATATACAATGCATGTTAAGGTACTAGTAATCATCGTAATAAAAATTAAAAGTTCAATCAATAAAAGCTTCCTTAAAGAGGTGCGTTCTCAGATGGCACTTTTAAAAAAGTCCATAGATCTGTAATAGAACGAATCTCACGCGGTAATACATTCCAAAGTGCCGAAGCTGGACCTGGAATGCCACCTGGAGCTGCGACCTGGAATGATATGTTTCCTAATGTAACCCTACTTCTATAAGTTGGCGTTGCAAACAACAAGCTATCCGAGGAGGATCTTAAATTAAAATTTCCTGGTCTTTTTAATTGACGCAAGTTCTCTAAATACGTTGGCGCGATTCCATGGATGGCCTTAAAAACAAATAGTTGAATCTTAAAACTAATGTGCTGCCTAACCGGTAGCCAGTGCAGCTCGTACATCAACGGCGTTATACGACAGTAGCGTGACGTGCGGCAAACTAGTCTTGCTGCGGCATTTAAAACGCGCTGAACCTTATTCAAGTGAGAAGCTGGCAAGCCATATAAAAGACTTTACAATAATGAACTCGAGACTGAATTTTACGTTCAACAGGTCAAAGATTCGGTATTGTAAAAACTGTACCTTTTACAGCAAAATCGAGATGACCTGTTTGTTGTTTTGCAGTGTGTCCGAAGTTGGCAATCCTGAATGAGACATCAGGAGTCATCACCAGTCCTTTCTACCCCAGAAATTACCCAGGCAACCAGAGATGCAGTTGGCAAATCACAGCAAGTGAAGGAAACAACGTGGTGTTGATCATCGAATACCTGAAGATTAACCTGTGTGGACTGTCCTGCACGTGCGATTATCTGGAAATTCAAAATGGCTCGAGTTTTGATGGTTTATATCAAATAAGTGGAAGAAGACACTGTCATTACTATGACAACAGTTATTATTCAAATTATGATTATTATTATTATTATTATAATGACGATTATTATTATCATTATTATTTCTGTTATCGTCATTCCTATTACAACTATTTTCAATATTATTATTATTGTCACTGGCCTCTCATATTTCAATCGTATCGCGAGAGCTTGAAGGTGCTGTTTCTTTCTGATGGTAGTTATACGAAGAGGTACCCTGGATTTAAGGCAACGTACGTTCAAGTAAACCGCAGTGCCATAATCACAGGTAAGTCAGAGCAAGGTTTTCTACTTGTATACCTCGAAATTAAAATAACCGAGACGTATTAAATCGTACTACGAAAATGCGATACCTACTTTAATTACGTGCAGTAGTCAAAGATTATAGGACTGCATGTTGAAAGATGCTGATTTGGGATGTCAAACGCGCGTAAATTTGGGATTATTGAAACCCCATGAATTTATAACACCAAAAAATGTTACCGTGAACCTCATTTCGACTGATTCCGCTTTACAATACGTCGTTGTTCTTCGAAGAGTGAAAGAAACAAAACTCTCTGAACTTGAGTTGATACGAAGTCTCTGTTGCTAAATCAATTACAGTTTCTGTTTCGGCGATTCAGCGCCACAGCATGACCGTTCTTTATCGAAGGCGAAAAGATTGACAGAAAGGAATAACAAAGTAGTTGAATAAAGTGATATTTTGTTTTGATGGAAATCGAAAAAACTGAAGCGGATATAAAACACTTCCCGGGCATGAAAACTCTTCGGGAGTATTTGCAAATGGGCCTAAGCTCTGAGGAATTGAGGGCAAGAAAAATTCATTAAGGCCTGAGAAGGAGTTGAATCTTACATAAAAATGTGTTCTAGACGCGAATGTGGACTTAAAGGCACGCATCACGTGCATGAATTATTTTTGGATTGTGTACGGCTGGTTTCTTGATCACCCCACGTGCCAGCAGTACATTTTTTAAACTATTGAGAGCATTTTATCATTTCTAACATTGTATATACAGCTTTAGATGATAATTTATCTTCTCTCTACTTGTTCAATACACATCCAACGCTCGACACACGAGCAACTGTCTTTTAATGTTTCATTGGACCCAACACTTTTGATGGAGTATAGTTTAAAAAGTCTAACTCATTGGCACTTTTACTGGTACGAATTTGTTGATTTTTTCGTATCCGAAAATAGTCCTGATATACTGACCACTTATCACAAAAATTATTACTTCGATATTATTACAGCGTGTACAACTCGACAGCTCACCATAATTCTCTCCACAGCTTGCTCTTCTGGTGAAGTCCTTACTGAATCAAGTGGATCCTTTTCAAGTCCAAATTTTCCGAACTACTTCCCTAACTACATCAGATGTACCTGGAATATCACAGTTCCCAGTGGCTACATCATCAAACTCAGCTTTCATAACTTTACGTTAGGTTACCCATCGAGAAACGGATCACGTCTCACGATCACAAATGTTTGGTCTGATGATGGATATCATGTATTCCATCTCTTTCGTGACAATCCTCCTCCAGTATATTCTCTGAGGAATTCCAGTCAACTGATATTTATCTCTCTCAGTGGTCAGTACTCGGGATTTAATGCATCCTACACGGCCATCATTTATGACTCAGGTAAGTTCACTTACGGAGTTTGCTGGTCTCTCTTATAGCAGGTATCTCGGTTGATAACGCGGTTTCTCCTTACTTCTATAACTTAGAGAGTATTGGAGCTATGACAATAAAATGTGGCCGAAATATTTCCTTTGAAGTTTGCAATTAGAAGTGAGAGCATCAACTGATGTGAGAATACATGACCATTTCCATATGGTGGCCATCTTGGATCACCACCTTGAAGTTTTGGACAAAAACTTAAGATTGAACAACACATGACCAAAACCAATAGAAAAGCACTAGTATGATAAAAGGTGAAAGTTATAACAGTTAAAAATTAATTGAATACTAAAGAAACACGCCAATTAATTGTTTCGAAAGGCAGGACATTTGATCATGTTTGCTCAATGTTTAAGAGCGGCTGTCCGTAAAAATCAAACATATCGTGGCAAGGGTGGAAAATTCGATTTCTTTCATATTTTAATGTCAGATAGGCTAGGATATAACTGAAATCACTGTATAGTTTTTTCGGTGAAATATCCTTTTATTTCAAAGAAAAATGCAAATAACGAAAATCCGTTAAAATCGTCATTTGAGGCGCTAAAATATTACACGGGTTTGAGAGCCTCGCGTGCGAAAACAAATCATTCTACCGCTTTTAAAACACTCAAATCTTTTTTTACAATCTTTAAATATCTGTTGAAATGATTTTGGGAAATATTGCGTCGTTCTGTTTATGCAAAATAATTTAATTTCGAAGGGATACAATTCACTGCAGTAAAAGTACTTCGTGAATAAAATTAATTTTCACCATGTGCGAAACCTTCAAATCGATTAAGCTTCTGGAGGTTGAATGTTAGAAGGATGGTCTATAGATTCCTGTAAAAATTTCTTTGGGCAAATGATTAAGAGCGACGCGAGAGCTTTTCAAAGTCCGTAAAAAATGCAAATATTTGACCCTCAGCGGTAAACTTTGAAGTTGCGGGTCAGACATAAATTTTAGTCCGTGTACATGTCTTGATCCATATTAGGTTAAAATAAGCACATAGCACATTTCAAAATGTTCTAACCTTATAATATGCTGTAAAAGACAGGTCCAAAGGCCATTTTAGCACGATTCTCTGGTCGCTCGTCCCATAAGTTTGAGCCGGCTGTTTGTACTGAAACGTCCGATGTACACCACGCAAACTGGTCCAATACAAATCTTTGATCAACTTTCGGCACATTTCATCAAGACTGCGTCTTCTTCGACGGCCAAGTCATTTGTGAAGTATTGCTTGGTTTACAGTAGCTTACAGTGCAAGAAAATATCCGGTGAGGGTAAAAGGCGGAAAGAGTTTGCGGAATGGAATGTGGAAAGACGTGCGGAATGGCATAATTATGCAAAATAAGAATTGCGGAATGACATAATTATGCGAGATACGATTTATGCATAATGACTCACAGAAATACATTAAACTGAAAAAGCGCGCCTTTTTTTGGGCGCCAATTTGCAAATACAGCCTTTTTGTAACCATTCAACCGAAGAATGCATCACAAAAACCCAAACGATGGTATCTTCGAATTCAAACTTTTTTCCTTCGATTCTCATCGCATATATAGCCGTTGATGCAACATAGCAGCTCGTGGACTTTTATCGTTCGCGAGTGAACACAAGATTTGTAATACATTTGCATTAAAGAGGTTTGTTTATTTACGTAACCTGGTTTCCATTTCCACACGAGTCGTCCGCCATTACGGGAGATGTATACAACTCAATCGAAGGCTGGTTAAACTTGACATGTTTCAAGCTTTCACAGCGCCTCGCAGGAAAAAAGACGTGAGTAAAGAACCGCCTCTGTTTATTTTTGAAACGATTTATGTCTCTTGTCGAGGATTTATCTGGTTATGACGAATGTGTTGTGAAAATACAAAACTGAATGCAAGGCTGGCACTACGGCAAAGGGCAGATTTATTAGTGGCTAATATTTCGACTAATAATGTGTTGTGGTTCGGTCATGCTCATATCCGTTGTTTTACGTTTTATATTAATCAATTTATCATACACAGCCAAACACACACACGCGCAAATAAATAAATAAATAAATAAATAAAAACGAAAATAAAAATTTAACCGCAATCTATACCGCAGAACTCTTTCCCCGTATTTTGACGTGTAGATTTCGGTTTTTTATTTTCGAAGGAAGGATCTTGATGAAACAAATAAAATTTTCAACTCCAATATTTTATAAGAAACTATATCTAAGCAATTCGGGAAA
The DNA here is from genome assembly GCF_977016875.1 of Pavona decussata. NCBI lineage: Eukaryota > Metazoa > Cnidaria > Anthozoa > Scleractinia > Agariciidae > Pavona > Pavona decussata. The sequence goes on along the minus strand of NW_028145477.1, from coordinate 18,931 downwards.
GATTTCTGCACAGCCCCATACATTATTTATCCATGCACAACTGTCACACTAACACGACGAGCGTGAGAACAGAGTGTGTGCCAAATGTATAGATAATTATGCATGGGGCTGTGCAGATATCTTGACGCAACTCGTACTAAAAATACTGTAAGAGACTAATGTCACTTGAAGCCTACTTACTTGTATTGTACTGGTTATCCAAAACCGTAAAATCTCGGTTTTAGAGAGGAAACATGAAATTCAGTCCACTTTGGAGAAGAGGGGTAGGGGGAGGGGAACTGCAATAACTGTTGCAACGTGTTGAAATAACACCCATGCCCATTTTTAACCATGAATAGTGCATGTCCCTCTGACTTATAAGTGATGGAATCACCTTCAGCGTGTATACTTTACAGTTAGAAGAACTTGCAAATAAATCATGCTGATAACATCCCAAAATATTCCTAAGATAGAGAAAGCTTCTTCACCACTGTAACAACTATCATCCATCACAATGGCTGAACAATCCAGTCACATTGTATTTTATTTTCAAAGTATAAAACGTGTTACCCCAAACATTGTTTATGCAGTGGTTTTCTAAAAAATCGAGTGTATGAAAACTTTACCCCCCAAAAAATCTTTCAAACAAAAGTTTTACCCCCCACTGCGATGACAGTTTGAAAATTCTACCCCCCCCCCCCCCCCCTAAGGTTGGCCTGACGGTTGAATTGTTGAGAAATTCCTGGGGCCTGTTTCTCGAAAGCCCGGTAACTTACTGGGCCCGTTTTTCGCCGATTACAGAACAATTACAGACATGGTACTTGGCCAATGTTTTCATAGAATAACATGATTTTAAAATTTAGTTTTCAAAGCTGACAAAAATTGACTTCTGTTAAGAAACATTTGTCACCAAAATTACTTATCGGGCCCGGTAAGTTACCGGGTCTTTCGAGAAACGGGCCCCTGGTGACAACGCTTGGTTACATGCGGAAGTCGCTAGCTCTCTGAATCTGAACTGGCAAGAGAAACAATCAGAAGTTAGGCAAAATTCAAGTAAGGGAACGTACCTTAGAATGATGTTTTGTTATTGCTGGAGTCTATTCTTCACGGTCCTCAAAAGAAGGTACACAGAAGGTCAAAGCAGCTCGGGGTTTGAGAGCAGTACAGGAGCATTTGATGTATGGATGTGGATCAAGGATGTGGATAATTATATAGATTTTGAAGAAGCCTACCATCTCTATTCGTCTTTTGTTCAATTTTTTTGCCCAGAGAAACAAGCCTTCAGAGATAAACTGCTTGATGAAATACACGGTTTGCCTGTCTATGTCATTACTCAACCTATTATGTGCAAGAGCTTTGCCGCTCTGAAGAATAGTAGCGATATGGAGAAGTATCTAGTCGATTTTACCCCCCTCACTTTTCGTACAAGGTACAAAATTACCCCCCCCCCCCCCACATCCCCCAAAAAGAGCTCGTTTAACCCCCTAGGACGTAATAAACGATCGGTCCCTAATTATGTCATGAACAACTCATTTTTTTGCGTGAAAACAGCCTTGTTTATATTATGCTTAAGTATCTTCAAACTTTATGTTAAATGAAGATACTATTTGTAGAGTTTTCATGTTACAAGCGTTATATATGTGGACATGGAAACTGCTATGACAACTAGAATTACCAGCTAAAGTTATGGTGGATATAGTTTTGGTTGTCATAAGAGAGGATCAAGTATATGTGTGGGCTTAATCCTCTAATGGTCTTACATGACTTATTGGAATGATGACGATTCCCCTTGGTTTATTTTTAGGTCAGTCATCAAGAATCATAAAAATTAATTTTTAAAAAATTATGTGTACGTAAACAAAAAACAAAAAAACTCTGGTTGTATGGTTGACCTAAAAAAAAGTCATAAATAGTGAACAGCTGGGTATGTATCGGAACATGTATGGAGAATTCATACTTTTGATCCTCTCTTGCTTGTTGTTGTTGTTGCCAAACGTTAACTCCATGTGAACAGTTAGTTATTATTGCTCTACACCCCAAGGGGAAATGGGAGGTCAATTTTAGGGCGATGTAAAAATGCTTGTCCCTGACAGGGGTTGAAAATGTGCAGTTTTGTACCATTGCGGTGGAAATCTGAATCTCTCCTTTCAAAACCTCAAAGGAAAGCTTTTCTGTTCTGTGCAATGAGGAAACTGCTTGATTATTTCAATATTTTGTTTTGGTAACCCTTAAGGAAACTACATTGGGGCCACACCTATGCCAAGAGAGTCTGGTACAATTTAGAACATTCTGTTCAACATTTTTGACGGCTTGTCCCTTCAGTTTTATGTAAGAGTCCCCCCCCCCCCCCCTCCCCTGGGGTGTAAGTGTGGGTAGAATACATGTTTGTAGAGCTACTTGAGTTACTGTTGTTGAGCTACTGAGCAATCCAATCATTTATGGGTTTACCTCTGCGAGACCTGTGATACTCACCAATCAGATAAAACAAGGAAAACCAAAAAAGTCAACAATAGGTTGAGTCTAGGAAAACTTCACAGGCTCTTGTAATGAGGCACAGACCATAATACCGTAAAATTCCGGTTACGGGTGGGGATACGTAAAAAGGAAATGTCAACGGCTTTTTTAGGGGCAAGGGGGAAAGGGGTGTTACGTGTTTATATAAAGATCAAAGATGGGACTATAGGTGGAAGAGTGGTAGGAGTTTATCACGGAATAAAATTTTCGTTTACAAATAGATGGCCCAAAAATCGAGGCGATTTATTAGCAGGGGAGGGGGACTTAAAACCGGGATTTCATGGTATGGGATAACCAGTACAACACAAGCTTATATCGATTTTTTAAAATAAAAAAAAAGGAAAAAGAAAAGAAAGTAGATAAGAATTACGGTATGGTATTAATTACCGAGGCTTCAAGTGACATTAGTCTCTTACAGTATTTTTAGTACGAGTTGCGTCAAGATATCTGCACAGCCCCATGCATAATTATCTATACATTTGGCACACACTCTGTTTTCACGCTCGTCGTTTTTGGAAGTGGGTTAGTGTGACAGTTGTGCATAGATAAATAATGTATGGGGCTTTGCGGAAATCTTTCCCGAATTGCTTAGATATAGTTTCTTATAAAATATTGGAGTTGAAAATTTTATTTGTTTCATCAAGATCCTTCCTTCGAAAATAAAAAACCGAAATCTACACGTCAAAATACGGGGAAAGAGTTCTGCGGTATAGATTGCGGTTAAATTTTTATTTTCGTTTTTATTTATTTATTTATTTATTTATTTGCGTGTGTGTGTGTTTGGCTGTGTATGATAAATTGATTAATATAAAACGTAAAACAACGGAAATGAGCATGACCGAACCACAACACATTCGTCATAACCAGATAAATTCTCGACAAGTGACATAAATCGTTTCAAAAATAAACAGAGGCGGTTCTTTACTCACGTCTTTTTCCTGCGAGGCGCTGTGAAAGCTTGAAACATGTCAAGTTTAACCAGCCTTCGATTGAGTTGTATACATCTCCCGTAAATTGGCGGACGACTCGTGTGGAAATGGAAACCAGGTTACGTAAATAAACAAACCTCTTTAATGCAAATGTATTACAAATCTTGTGTTCACTCGCGAACGATAAAAGTCCACGAGCTGCTATGTTGCATCAACGGCTATATATGCGATGAGAATCGAAGGAAAAAAGTTTGAATTCGAAGATACCATCGTTTGGGTTTTTGTGATGCATTCTTCGGTTGAATGGTTACAAAAAGGCTGTATTTGCAAATTGGCGCCCAAAAAAAGGCGCGCTTTTTCAGTTTAATGTATTTCTGTGAGTCATTATGCATAAATCGTATCTCGCATAATTATGTCATTCCGCAATTCTTATTTTGCATAATTATGCCATTCCGCACGTCTTTCCACATTCCATTCCGCAAACTCTTTCCTCCTTTTACCCTCACCGGAAAATATCATATCTGAGAATGACAAAAAATGTCGGCGCTTTCAGTCTTTTTATCTTGCATTGCAGGCAGCCGTTTGTTCGTCACGCAATACAGTCTTAGACATTTTAGGGGGGTGGAGGAGGGTGAAAATGCGAAAATGCTTGATTGCTTAAAGAGGTATATCCAAGGCAGGAGCCTATGTCCAAGGTTATATTTTACAAAAATATGAATTAGCTAGTCTTTCAATTTTTTTTAAACAATAGATCCTAGTATCAAACCAAAGAACCGAAGAGAAAGGTGTTTTTTTTTTTTCACGCGGATGACCCCAAATAGTGCATTTCAAGTATAAATGGCTGATACATAGCTATGAAAGAACTCACACCTACGAAAAATATTGCCTCTCGTTTGTTTTCCTGAGTTAGTGGAGTCCTATCATCCATTTTTTTCATTCTTCCGTAAGTCTGGTAGGCCTGTGGCTTTGGGTGGTCATTCATCTGCGTGTTACTTCCTTAGGGGTGTTGTTTTTCAAATACTATCAAATTTATGATGTCTAAATTAAACAATATTTAATTTGAAGTTCTTCCTAAATTTAAAAATAAAATCGCTAAAAAAGTTCAGTCGAATTTATGGCTATGGCTATGGCTATGGCCATTCGGCGTGAGAAAAATCGCTAAAACGTTACTAAGTAAACAAACCCTTGTCGTGCTAGTTACTTGGCGCCGTTTGTACACTTAGAGGGGGCCGCAAGTGAATTTTTTTGAAGTCAAGTTTATTACACTGAAAATGGAGGGTTGTTGTTCAACACTAAGACTACGCGGTACAAGCCCCCAAACGTGTCTGGATGCTACCTGAAGGAAAGTATGGTGTTACGTAACGCGCGTGGGCCACAACATCATCCGTCTCGAGAGCACCCCTCCTGGCCTGTCAGAAGCCCCACCTCACGCTAGCACCACATAAGCACCGGTATTATTTATCAATTGAAGGATCGGAACATTTTTTTTTTGAGCGATAGGAGGAGAGGGAGTAGGGTGCTTACTTGTTTTGAATATGAGATAAATGGAGTAGAGGATAGTGTATCAAATTTGAGGCCGAAGCTTTAGACAGACCCCCATAACCTGTTACTAGTCCTATCCACCGGTCAAGGACAGCACACTTACCTGCAGCAATCAGAGTTATGTCCAGTCGATTAACCTACCACTTTCAAGCTGTTATGGACTTGCGCAATCTGTTTAGTTGAGATATTTGTTTTCAAGTTTGGGTAAACGGACTAGCATAAGTAATAAGAGTAAGAAAAATAAGGGCCCAAAAAGCCGTTATATCTAAGAATAGTGATGGCCTGCAACCAGGGCATATTGTGGCTCACCAAAGATAAAGCAAGCAAGGAAAGACGAAATTCTTTAAATAAATCGTTTTTTTTTTTTTTTTTTTTTAATTTTGCAGTCTTGTGTTTCAAAGTTAGAGTATGTACTAGTACCAGGACTAGTACCGAGTGCAGCTTTCAATCATTTTAGCCGTTGCCCACTCCCTTAAAATGCCTATGACATAGATAGTATAACGAAAAGATGCCTGCAATGAGGGATATTTTTGGTTTCATGCCAGGATCTATTGTATTTAAAGGTGGAAAGAACGAGCTAACGGATATGCAGTGATCTTCATCAGTAAATACTGATACTGTTTAGTGAAATCTTATCCTCCCCCCTCTCCACGGTAACGCTCCCAACAACCCAGCCTGCGCGCGCAAATGAATTCGCCAGTCAATAGATTATCTGGATTTTAGCTACGGATAAAGAACGTAACTAAAGGTATCACTATCTTAATTGTTGTTGCTGTTGTTCCTGCCTAGAGTATGTTCATGTTCAGTTATCAAGCATTTCGCATTTTCACCCTCCTCCACCCCCCTAAAATGTCCAAGACTTTGTATTGCGTGACGAACAAACGGCTGCCTGCAATGCAAGATAGACTGAAAGCGCCGACATTTTTTGTCATTCGAGCAGCGATCAGATATGATATTTTCTTGCACTGTAAGCTACTGTAAACCAAGCAATACTTCACAAATGACTTGGCCGTCGAAGAAGACGCAGTCTTGATGAAATGTGCCGAAAGTTGATCAAAGATTTGTATTGGACCAGTTTGCGTGGTGTACATCGGACGTTTCAGTACAAACAGCCGGCTCAAACTTATGGGACGAGCGACCAGAGAATCGTGCTAAAATGGCCTTTGGACCTGTCTTTTACAGCATATTATAAGGTTAGAACATTTTGAAATGTGCTATGTGCTTATTTTAACCTAATATGGATCAAGACATGTACACGGACTAAAATTTATGTCTGACCCGCAACTTCAAAGTTTACCGCTGAGGGTCAAATATTTGCATTTTTTACGGACTTTGAAAAGCTCTCGCGTCGCTCTTAATCATTTGCCCAAAGAAATTTTTACAGGAATCTATAGACCATCCTTCTAACATTCAACCACCAGAAGCTTAATCGATTTGAAGGTTTCGCACATGGTGAAAATTAATTTTATTCACGAAGTGCTTTTAGTGCAGTGAATTGTATCCCTTCGAAATTAAATTATTTCGCATAAACAGAACGACACAATATTTCCCAAAATCATTTCAACAGATATTCAAAGATTGTAAAAAAAGATTTGAGTGTTTTAAAAGCGGTAGAATGATTTGTTTTCGCACGCGAGGCTCTCAAACCCGTGTAATATTTTAGCGCCTCAAATGACGATTTTAACAGATTTTCGTTATTTCCATTTTTCTTTGAAATAAAAGGATATTTCACCCGAAAAACTATACAGTGATTTCAGTTATATCCTAGCCTATCTGACATTAAAATATGAAAGAAATCGAATTTTCCACCCTTGCCGCGAAATTTAGAATTTGTCTGATTTTTACAGACAGGCGCTCTTAAAAAGGTCATCGTTTAAAGTTAGAGCTGACTGTTTTTAATAAAAATGCCAAAAAAATTACCTGAAGTTATCCACAAGTTGTACTGAAATTTACAGTGTTTACAGAAATCGCTTCATCTGATCTTTTGTACTGTTTCATACGTCTTCAACTTATACTTCTTAGCACTGACATCAATGCTATTAATCAGTACTTTTTTCGGTACTGTTCTTAACATTGTCCAATTTGGTAATAACGTTTAAGATTGGTTGATTATCTTAACAAAAAAAATTTAAAGCATACTTTACTGAATTTTAAATGGAGTAACCTAAGGGTATATTACTAAAAAATATATTACAAACATTCCACTGAGGTAGCGCCGAGTTGGCTAACGCTATTTCATATCCAACAAGCGTGAGTGGAATAATTAATTTATTAAAACCCGTCAAGGAATATTGCTAGATCTTGCTGATTTCGCTTTGCGAGAACTACCAGAAGGCAATTTAAGAGTCTCTATTTCTCGGGCATGGTATAATGGCTCATATACCATGACCATTAATCCAATCAAATTCCTGCAATGCATCATCCAACAATCCAGTTTTTAATTATTTGCTTTATTTCCAATAATGAAGTCGGGCGCTCTTGAGAATTAGATATTATTATTGCGTCACAAAAGGTGGAGCTATCACAGCAGTCTCTAACTTTTTATACAAACTCAGTCTCATTTGTATTGTTCTGCAGTGTGTCCAAGGTCGATAATCCTGAATGAGACAACAGGAGTCATCACCAGTCCTTTCTACCCGAGACGTTACCCAGGCAACCAGGCATGTAGATGGAGAATTGCAGCAACAAAAGGCCGACGGGTTGTCTTGACCATCGAATACTTGCAGATACAACAATGTGGAGTCTCTTGCACGTGTGATTATCTTGAAATTAACAATGGTTCCTATTCCAACGGTACCTCTAGTGGGAAAATGTGTGGAAATGTAAACATGACAAATATACCAATTCATTCCTTCCGTGAGAGCCTGGAGGTAGTGTTTGTCTCTGATGGTGGTTATACCAAAAGGTTCCAGGGATTTAAAGCAAATTACGTTCAAGTGAACTCTGACACTGTTTCAACCGGTAAGTGATAACAATAAATCAGTCTTACTTGTACGTTCTACAAGTGTTGGCAGTAGCAATCGTAAATATTGTAGCGTTAGGTTATACCCGGAGGGTATCCCCCCTTAGTAACTATTGTAAGCTAGTCACGTGACCAGAGTTGCTAGAACCATATGCTCGGTTGAGTTTCTCGTAACCTGTGATTAAAATTTGGCGTTACATTGGTGGCAGCGGTGGAAAAAAACGAACTTAACAGAAACCTGTGGTCAATGGAAAAGTTTTGGTAGTTTGTGCGACCGAATTTCAACGTTGCGTGGTTCTGTTTCGAATTTTTGCTTGTGTGTTGTTTGCAATGGCGGAAAGCTCAAAGGCGGATTCGGGATTCCAAAGGATGAGTTGTTCCACGCCAACTAACTCTTTCAAACCGGGAAACCCGTTTAAATCAGCAAATGATTCATCCCTGGATTTATCAGTAACTTTTGAAAGTCCACGTCGCCAAATTCACTCTGCCAAAGCATTCGCATCGAAGAACCAACTGGACAATTCTTCAGCTGATTTGTTTACACCTCGCCGAAAGTTTACCAAGCCTGTTAAAAGTCCTACGGATTATGATGGTACTCAGTCGCTACGAGATTATTTGAAACACTTTGAGCGTTGTTCTGTTGTTAATGGCTGGAGCAAAGATGAAGCTGCGGTATTCCCGGCCGCAAGCGTTCGCAGCGAAGCTCAAAAGGTGGTAAATGGCATGTCTCATAGCGATTGTCGAAATTACGCGAAGATTGTTGACAAACTGGAGCTTCGATTCGGTGTCGAAAAACAACGCGAGTTTCATCAGGCGCGTCTACACAACCGTAGACAACAGGAACATGAAAGTGTTCAAGTTCTTGCTGCAGATATACGCTGTATGTCCAGTCTGGCATATCAGAATTTATCTCCTGACTCTCAAGAAAGATTTACCGTCCAGCATTTTATTGATGCTATCAAAGATGAAGACGATCGGCTGCTACTACGCAGAGATAAACCATGCAGCATGGACGAAGCCTTGTCACTGGCTAGTGAACTTGAGGCATTTCGTCTCTTGGATGGAGATTGGCGAAGAGGCTCGGTGAAGGTTCGCTCTGTGGATGAAGCTGTCAGGGAGCCTGATTTATTTAAAGCTCAGTTGGAAATGTTGCGTAATGGTATTCAAATGCAACAACAACGTCAGGAGACTCAGCAAGTCGCTCTCCATCAGTTTGTTTAGAACATACAGCAGCTCACTCAGTCAATGTCTCTGAACACACCTGGAAGCCAACAACGCCTACCTGCTTCACGTTATTCCAGTCGATGCTGGTATTGCAACGAGTCTGGCCATTACTGTCGTAACTGCCCAAAATACAAGTCTCTGAAACAAGCTGATCTGGGTTCAGGAAACGCCAGCAGGATGTCGCCCACGGGCCAGGGGGATGCCACAAATGAGGGTAATGTTAGCCCCGGCAACAAGATTTGATGTAAACAATGCTCTTCCACAGTCATTGTCAAAGCAGGAAATGATTTGTCCTTATACGCCCATGGACATTTCACAAGTTAACAACAACTTAAGAGGCCTTTATTTGCCAGGCTTTATTGGAGGAACTCGTGTTTTGTGGTTGATAGACACTGGTGCTGCTTTTTCAATTTTGTCGTTTAAGATTTATGATTCCTTACTTGCTAGTGTCAAGTTCAGTTTGAGTTTAGCTAACCCTGCAATTGCCCTTGCTGATGGCCAGCAAGCAAAAACGCATGGTGTGGGACATGTTGTAGTGAGCCTGGGTACTAAGGAGTTTCAAATGCATGTGGTTGTGGCTGAGATTGAGGATGAGGGCATTCTGGGTATAGACTTTTTGTCACAAGCTGATTCTCATTTTGACATTGTGAAAAACCAAGTGTCGATTAATGGAGAAGTGTTCGATTGTTCTGATTTCAAGAACCAGCCTTTAAGCTCCAGATGTGTGGTGCGACGATCAACAATTATTGAACCTAATACTGAGGTGATTGTCCCACTTACTGTACACAAGCGTTGTACTTAAAGGCCTCTCAGTTAGGCATGCGATTGTTGGAGCCTTGTCTCAACTCTAATTTGCAACATAAGGGCCTTTATGTTGCAAGGACTCTGGTGAATGTTAAAGAGGACAGAGTGGTTCCTTTGCGTGTTTTCAATGTTTCTGACGAAGTTTGAAACTTGGCTGCCGAGACTGTGGTTCCTCTAGCTACGCCAGTTGTTGATGTCACTTCACTGAAGCTTTATGAAGAGAACGATGAGCGTGATGTGGACCAAGCTCGAGTAATAAGTCAGCATGTATCACAAGGAACATTTGTAAGGACTCTACCAGAGCCCCTATAAGAACTTCTTGGAAGGAGCACCGAGTGTTTGACTGACAGTGAGACTGAGAGACTGCAGGAATTACTGTTCAATTACCAACAAGTGTGCCCCCCAATCCGACAGTAACCTCGACACACCTCTCCATGGAAACGTGATGAAATCGAACGACAAGTAACGGATCTCTTGCAGCAGGAGAGGGTAAAACAATCATTAAGTCCTTGGTCCTCTCCAGTTGTGCTGGTGACTAAAAAGGATTGTAGTCAGAGGTTGTGTGTAGATTACCGCCAGTTGAATGCAGCAACAGTGAAGGATGCCTTCCCTTTGCCACGTGTTGCAATTCACTCGCTGCTCTAAGTGGCTCAAGATGGTTTTCCACTTTGGATCTTGCCTGTGGTTACTGGCAATTGACAATGGATACATCTACCCAGGAAAAGGCAGCATTTGTAACTCCAAGCGGCTTGTATGAATGGCATGTGATGCCATTTGGTCTCTGCAATGCACCAAGTACATTTGAAAGGTTGATGGAGCTTGTCTTGAAGGGTCTTCATTGGAAAATCTGCTTGATTTACCTTGATGACGTGATTGTCATAGGACGCACATTTGAGGAAGAGTTAGAGCGGCTGAAACAGGTGTTTGAGCGACTTACCTGTGCAGGACTAAAGCTTAAGCCGAAGAAGTGTTTTCTCTTCCAGAAGTGCGTTTCGTATCTTGGTCATGTTGTCACAGAAGAAGGCATTACTGAAGATCCTGACAAGGTAGAACAAGTTCGCACATGGCCCATTCCAGAAAACAGCACGGAGGTCAAAAGCTTCCTTGGACTTGCCTCTTATTACCACCGTTTCATCCCTGATTTTTTAACCATAGCTCAGCCACTGTACAAGCTAACAGAGGCAAAGACAGAATTTTTTTGGACAAAGCAATGTCAGCTGGCTTTCGACAGCCTGAGGGGTTTATTTACGTCCGGTAGAGTCCTGGCCTATCCGACCAGAGAGGGGAAGTTTGTGCTAGACACCGATGCATCAGACCATGGAGTTGGTGCTATCTTATTACGACTTTAGGACGGGGTGGAGAAACCTATTGCGTTTGCAAGTCGAACATTGTCCGAAAGGAACAAGTCCGAAAGGAACTATTGCGTGACTCGGCGTGAGCTTCTGGCCATTCTTGAGTTTGTTAAGCAACACCGGCATTACCTGCAAGGTGCAAGATTCTGCATTCGAACTGATCATGCACCTTTGCGCTCCGTCCTTAAGGCAAAAGATCCAGAAGGACAGCTAGCGCGTTGCATAGAATTCTTAAGTACTTTCGACTTTGAGATCCAGTATTGTCCAGGACAACGACACCAGAATGCAGATGCACTTTCCCGTCGACCGTGTGATGACTGTTGTAAGTGGTGTAAGGGTTGGAAATCTCAGAAACAAGTGTCGTTTGTTGATGTTGGTATCCAGACTGAGATGCAAGTCCCTAATCAGGACAATGAGCAACCTGCGAGCAGTGAAAGTCCTGTTGGTGATCTCTGTGCCACGGTGAAGTTAGAACCAATGTGGACTTCCGCCTTCTTGAGGGAACAAAAGGAAATAAATTCTGATCTCAAGATCATTATTGGATGGAAGAAAGCCAGTGAAAGAAAACCGTTCTGTCACCTCAGAGTTGTGCTGTAAATACCTTGTGGTCACAGTGGGACCGTCTTCATTTTAGAAACGGTGTACTTTGTCGCAAATGGGAAAATGACGTAGGAAATCAGTCAATTGACCAGATTCTTCTCCCCAACAGTCTCCGACAGACTGCCTTTGAAACTCACCATAGTCACACGATTGCAAGCCGTCGTGGTGTACGGAAGACCTTATGCGCTCTTCAGTCCCGTTATTATTGGCCAGGACTTACATCGTCAGTTCACAGATTGGTCGCCTGTTGCCATGTTTGTGGGTCAAAGAAATTGTGGGGAAAGAAACGCCGTGCACCTTTAAAACAGTACGTGGCGGGAGCTCCCATGGAACGAATTGCAATTGACATTCTTGGCCCACTGCCAGAAACCCCAAGGAAGAACAAGTTTACACTGGTGGTCAGTGATTATTTCGCAAAATTGACAGAGAGCTACCCAATACCAAATCAAGAGGCCACTACTGTTGCTGAGAAGCTGATGAGCGAGTTCATTTGTCGTTTTGGTGTACCCCGTCAACTTCATAGCGACCAAGGAACTAACTTTGAATCCAACGTGTTCGCTGAAGTTTGCAAACTGTTAGACATCGAGAAGACTCACAGTACTCCACTCCATCCCCAATCCGATGGACAGGTGGAACGTTTCAACAAGACCATCATTGAAATGCTGCGTGGAAAGATTAAGGAGGACCAAAAGGACTGGGATCTTTAGCTTCCAGCATGCATGATAGCCTATCGAGGTGCTGTTCAACAGGGGCTTCGCCCAATCTCTTAATGTTGGGTAGAGAAGTGGAAGTTCCCTTGGATGTCTCTACCGAGGCACCCCCTGATGCACTAACACTCCAGACAGACTATGCCCAAGCTGTTCAAAAGAGATTGGCCACTGCGCATGATTTGGCTAGACAGCATTTGAACAAGGCAGCCATACGTCAGAAGAGGAACTACGACAAACGGCTTGCTGGTAAACCATTCACTGTTGGTGATTCCGTTTAGATGCACAATGTTCGGAGAAAGAACGGGTGAAATGCCAAACTTGACTGTCCTTGGGATGGCCCTTATGTGGTCATATCAGCGCTGTGTAGTATACCACATACAGAAGAGCGCGAGGGCCAAGCCAAAGGTCATTCATGCAGACCGTTTAAAGCCTTATCTGGGACCGCCACTTGAGAGATGGATTCCAAAAAGGCAAACACAGTTATTGAATCCGAGAGAGAAGGGGAGAGAGGTACCAGATGTGAATTCTCTAGTTTTTGTCGAAGGTGAACAGTAAGCTCCGGTTAATGAGATAATAATAATAATAATGATAATAATGTTTATTTCTTATATTGCGCAGTCTAACATGCTATAAAGATATGATCGAATGCGCATTACAAAATCTTAACATAAAGTAATGAATGGCTAATCTAAATAATAACAACAATAATAATTTACAATCTCCGGAAAAACAATGAAATTAAAATATGAGTTAATAAAAGAACTAATAAAAAGCTAATTTAAAAAGATGTGGCTTTAGTAAAACTTTAAAAGTATTGAGAGAGAGGGTATTGTGAGAGAGGGAGTATTGAGAGAGAGAGGGAGTTGAGCTTGTTGAAACAGAGTCGACGGTGGGAGGAGAAGAGGATGACGCTAACCCGAGAACTCAGAATGCTGATAGCATTGGGGTTGATAACAGTGACCAGCCTGATGATGTGAGGACACCTGAACCTCACGAGGAGTTGTCTACTTCTGGTGCGGATGACCCAGAGGATGTTGACAATGAAACAAAAGAGTTGACTGTGCAAGTCGTACCCGAGACAGATTCCAGTGCTCACAGGAGACCTTCAAGGCAGCGAAAGCCACCAAGTTGGTACGGGACTTGGGTGGCTGGTTGAGCGGATTGCTCCGGTGACGTTAACATTAAATGCTCAAGGACTGCTAGACACTAAGGAACTGTTCATAGGAACGGTGGACTTGAAATGTTGTTGGCATTATGGAACAGTCTTGGTAATTAGACAAGTTTATACGTTTTTTTAATGCTGTTATTCCCGAGAACTGTGGACATTTCTTATGTTAATGAAAGGTCGTTAGAGGCTCTCAGTCTGTTACATGAAATTCAAGTTGTTTTCAGATTTCTTACTGGCACTTGGAAGTGATTTGCATAGTGGACCAGCACTGGGACGGTGCTCATAAAGGGGGGAGTAGTGTAGCGTTAGGTTATACCCGGAGGGTATCCCCCTTAAGTAACTATTGTAAACTAGTCACGTGACCAGAGTTGTAAGAACCATGTGCTCGGTTGAGTTTCTCGTAACCTGTGATTAAAATATGGCGTTACAATATTCAAAAAGCGCAGTGAACGCTGCGACGCGTAGCACTAATGACAGAAGTGTTGAATCAAAACACTAACCTCTACAGTGTAAGTTTATTTAAAGTGCCTATGAAGTAAAATGTTTTTGTCACGGTTTGTTAGTTTATGAATTTTTCGGTTTGAATATGTGGGTTTTACTGAACAGAACCTTCTCAATCCGCAATTGTGATTCCTGAAAGGTTAGAATTTAGCGCTGGAAAGTGTCTCCACGTTGCGTGCGGCCAAAACGATCGTATTACAAGGTTGTGACGTAGAAAATACTTTGAAGCACACGGGTGTCATGGCGGCGAAGGGAGTTTCTTCGATCTCGACGACTTATTATGCGGCTGGTAACTCCAATATGACAAACTGCGCGAAAAAAACTGGCATGCCGGGAATAAGTATACATTATTTCCCGAGAGACAAAACTTTACGGCAGAAGTAGTTTCGGTTTGCCCGAATTCACAGGAAAGATTCAAGCCATAGCTCTCGAAAAGCAAAAGATAACGATGATCAGATGTGTGTGGATATACTACACCCTTATATCCGTGATAAACAAACATCCTGCAATCTTACTGCAGTTAAATAGCATAAGCATGAAATCATGGGTAGAGATATCCACGGATCCTCAGTCTTGGCAGATAACATTAATTTAGCGCTCTCAGAAATCTTGCTTAATTCGAGCCGATAAACCTACGCGACAATTATAACCGGGTATTGTAGCATATGCATTGTCATGCATATCGAAAAGTAGTCCAAACGAACATTAAAAAAAACTTCCATTCAGTATATTTGAGGACTTCCCCTCACGATCA
The DNA here is from genome assembly GCF_977016875.1 of Pavona decussata. Lineage (NCBI taxonomy): Eukaryota > Metazoa > Cnidaria > Anthozoa > Scleractinia > Agariciidae > Pavona > Pavona decussata. The sequence continues at coordinate 3,892 of NW_028145477.1, read as the reverse complement.
CAAGCGGCCACACCACATTTTGATCAAAAGGAAAAAATCAAAACTACAAGAAAAGAAAGCAAAACTACAAAGGCTTTTATCAACACAACAGACACACAGCGGGAGTCGCTTAGCCGGGTCTGTCAACCTCAAGTTAAGATCTTGCCTAAGGACCATCCTGTTGGTCATCACAGAAAATTCATCATGCTTTGTGAGTTAACGCGCTCGATCTGACTTTTAAAAACTATTACTTCCATCAAAAGTAATTTTTTGACGGGACTGCGCAATTTCCGCTCGCAGCATCTGTGCTCTCTCGCATTCTCAAATCGAACAAAATCGAGTTTGGAGAGAAAATTTCAAGCAAACTAACCAAGTAGCTCAACAATCATTCACTGAAACGTTGCCTTCGAACCGAGCGCGCAGAATGGTAGCGGAAAGGCCATCTTGATCTTCGTCCTCGTTTTTTTCTTGAGCTGTTCGACGCCAGTATGATCCGCATCGGGTCGAACGATTGCAACAACTTCCATTTTGCCTGAATCGCTTGACTCTTTCAGACATCCGTTGAAAAAGTTTCGGTTAAGGACGTTCGCGCTAATTGTTTATGTGCATCTTTAGTGCGCAAGTAACGCACAGGCCACGCAATGTCACGCACAACTCATGGTTGACGATACACGGAGGTAAACACACATGTCGGCTGATGTGACAGCATTAAAAAGAGGGAAAAGGGGGAAATTGATCTCTGTTGCACAGTTTTGAAAGCGAAAACTCGACGTAAAACGATTAGACGCGTTAAGGTTGTAACAAAAAGTCCAAGAAAAGGCGCTGATGCCTGCGGGTATTTCGCGCCAAGAGATTTATATATTTACTTGACTCTCGATATAACAAAATAATTGAAATGCAAATACTTTATGTATTCTATTCGTCAAACGAAGTCACCATTAAGCTTTTTTAAGTTTTTATAGTAAACGAGAAAGTCTTACCTTACAAGAGAGCAATTTTTATTGATCACCAATCCCGTGTACAATCAATCTCCGCATACCCATTCTAGGTAAATAAATAAGCTTACCTCTCACATTTTCGCCTCGCTAACGGCTATAGATGCATTTTCTTGGCATTGGCTAAACACCTGTATAGGTTTTGAAGGTAGAATAACAATAAACAACTTAAGCGATCAGAGTTTTGACAGCACACTCGAACGAAAACACTGTCTCGAGCATTCATGGTGAGCTGTGAATTATGGGATAGATAACCCTGTTTAGGTTCCAGTGCTTCACCGACCTGTCACGCAAAAACGTGACTTCGGAATTTGTTACCACAGCGATTACTTTCTCTAGCTTATAACTCTCTTAGATGTTCCGTGACCCCCACTTTTTTTTCAATTGATCACTTTCTTTATCGATTGTCTACGTTTTAGGGAAAAATGAAAAAAATCTCCGGGGTAGAAGTTTGATTATTTTCTATTTTTTCTGTCCACGCGCCATCGAATTGCCCCCGAATGTCCTCTTTGAGGGCTACATTTAATTACAAGGATGACACCAGTTGGACTAATTTACAAAACATACACCCTTAGATAAAATTTGACTAAACTAGTTCGTCTCCAGTTAGTCATCTTGAATATTTTAAACTTAAAACTATGAAGATCATTTTGCGTTACGAAGGCCCAACTTCTCAAAATCAGGGTATTTTTCCAGCGCTATATCTCTGAAACGAAGTCGGTGACCCCCAATTTTTTTTTGCATTTCTGACATCAATAACTTATTAGCTGACCATACCTAAAGTATGAAAAAAATCTGTGGGGCAGAACTTTTTCGCGCGAACGTCCTTAAGGACATTACTTCGTCACTGTCCGGCATTTTTTTGGGGAAATCTTGAACACGAAAATTTTCGCGATAAAAATATTGGGTGATTCTGTGCAACAACAAGGCGAGATGTGTTGTAAACAAATCTCTGAGGCATTTGCTACGTCATCAAACGCTAAACTAGTCCCCATTCTCCGGGACACTATTTTTCTCATTTTAAGCTACTTTGTACGACTAAAAAAGCACCTTATTGTTTTTCCTAGCGCATTTCTTTTATAATTTCGTAATTAAGACATGGTACACTTCAAAAAAACGCAAAAAAAATTTTTTACTTCATGGGCACTTTAAGTGATGAGGTGAACCTTTGAATTTCCAACTGAGCGTTAGCAAGGAAAATCAAGCGAGACAAAGAAAAAGACCTTCAATCTTGTCGCGAAGAGAGCAATGTTCAGAGTATAGAAAACTAAACTGGGCACTTTCATCCTCTACTAAAGTCTATTAACTTTAGCAGTGGCTTAAGGTTACACGTCATGAGTTGCCTACTTCGAGTCAACTCATTTTCACTATAGCGTGTGTGTGTTTGTGTATGTGTGTGTGTGTGTGTGATGCGCAAAAATTGAATCCCATATAATATCAAAAAACTCAATACAGTTTCAACGTACCAACTGGAAACCGTACAGGGAGAGGAATCAATTATTAATTAACTGTCAGCTAACGAGGATCGTTATTGGTCCAAACACTGCTGCAATTTCTCACTCTTTTAGGCTGATTTACACGTGCGATAAGCATAACCACAAGGTGACATACGCAGCCGCAGTGAATTAAAATTTAAATCCAAGATGGCGGACGCCGAGGAGGTATTCAACGACGAGGAGATCTTATTGCTTGTGCTTATGCTTGCGTTACCCCTGTTACACGGGCGGCGCAACGACGCAAATATGAGCGTGAGCGCAAGAAAAAGGAACGATTTCCTTTTCCTGTGCTTGCATTTATGCTTGCGCTTGTGCTTGTGTCGCGTCCCGGTTTACACGTTGGTTTCTTGTGCTTATGCTTGCATTGTATTTGTAAAGCAGTCTTTATGCACAAAACGATACTCACCAAGAGAGCGTCGTTTATTATAAAACGAACTAATCACGTGCTGCACTCGCCGCGCCTGCAATAAACTGTCTAGTTTAATTAATTCCAACTTGGGTAAATAAATTCCTAGTACAACTGGCATCTCTCTCAAATGTCGGACTTTAGTTACAGTAGATCCATCAAAATTCACCTAGAGCTGCAACAACTATGACAACTGACAACACGGAAGTATTCATGTATCCAGCATGCTTTGTTTCTCCATGGCTGAGGCTGAACAAACATATATCACTGACAGAAAAATTAAATTTCTCAGGATTTGTAATTTTGGCAATTTATCACTGATACCTACTTGTTGTAGTATAATACTACGCTCTCAATAACATACGGACTCTAAAATTCAACCTCAGGTAACAATTTGCATGCTTTTCTTGGTAATACCTTAGCATACAGTAATTAGGAGTATTAACTGTTTCCAGTTCTGCTCTCCTTGATCGGTAAGTGTTCTGTATAGGAGAGAATACTGCGTATTATATTTCCTAATTTGCATCATGATGATGCACATGCTTTGTCTGCATCTAGTTCCGTTTTACTAAGAAGAAGAAGTGTGCGTTCTCGTTCATTTCGCAGGCTTGCTCTACCTCCCAGCCACTTTCATGTCTTGTCTCGCATTGAAACGTCTCATAGTGCAACCACTTCTTCGGTTAATAGAACATTTTTTTACGCAAAAACTGTCGCTGCAGACCTCGGTTTTTTTAGACGTGATTTACTGGTTACGATGTCATGATTCAGCTATGATTACAGGAAACCATACAAAGCTTTTCATTTTCTATATCAATGTTTTTTTTTTGTGTGTGGAAGTTAGTATGAAGTGCGCTAAAGAGGAGAGAGGGTGAATTACGACGCGCGAATGATGTCTGGCAACTTTGGGTGGTGGGTTATGTTCCGGCCGTGTGGGACACTTTGTCTTTACCTTTCTTCCTTACTTTTGTCACAACAGAGCCGTTATCACCCACCACTGCATCAAGGAAAACACCGAC